>NC_083760.1:92692221-92702221 GCF_963514075.1 Conger conger | reverse complement strand
CTTGTGTTTTTACCAAAGTGAAAAGTCCAGTGTTGTACTCTGTGGAAAGCTGGCTTGTTTCATTTGGCTAAGTCTGATTGACAGCGCACATAAACCCCGCCCTCTCCGTGAGTCATCTGCCCGCTCTCACTTGCTTATGGAATTTGAAATGCGAGGCGTGTGCAGCAAGATGAAAAGGATATGTTTGCTTCTGAGCGTGAGAACACAGTTCCTGACTGATGCTGGTGACGTGTGAGTGAGGTTTTGTGTGAGTGTGGTTCTGTGAGAGTGTGGTTTGTGTGTGTGTGTGGTGGGGCTGTTTACAGTAGCCTGATTGTGTGGATGTGGGGCTGTTTACAGTAGCCTGATTGTGTGGATGTGGGGCTGTTTACAGTAGCCTGATTGTGTGGATGTGGAAGTGTTTACAGTAGCCTGATTGTGTGGATGTGGGAGTGTTTACAGTAGCCTGATTGTGTGGATGTGGGGGTGTTTACAGTAGCCTGATTGTGTGGATGTGGGGGTGTTTACAGTAGCCTGATTGTGTGGATGTGGGGGTGTTTACAGTAGCCTGATTGTGTGGATGTGGGAGTGTTTACAGTAGCCTGATTGTGTGGATGTGGGAGTGTTTACAGTAGCCTGAATGTGTGGATGTGGGAGTGTTTACAGTAGCCTGAATGTGTGGATGTGGGGGTGTTTCCTGTTCTGCTTTGATGCTTTGAGTTCCCGACACAATGAGCAGCTGACTCAGTCCTGACCCCTGACCCCTGACCCCTGACCCCGCCTCTGTTTGCTCTCTTTTCAGAACGGCCAGAGCACAACTGATGACGGCGTCACACCTGCAGTCAAGGTGAGTACACACACTCACGCACACGCACACCATTACTCAAGCACACACACACATACACGCACGCACACACGCACACGCTCACGCTCACGCACACACGCACACACACGCACACACACGCACACACGCACACACTCTCACACACACGCACACACACGCACACACTCTCACACACACACACTCACACGCACACACACACAAGCACACACACCATTACTCAAGCACTCACACGCACACTCGCACTCACGTACGCACACCCACACACTCACACACACACACACACACACACGCACACACACACACACACACACACACACACACACACACGCGCACACCATTACTCAAGCACTCACACGCACACTCGCACTCACGTACGCACACCCACACACTCACGCACACACACACACACACACACACACACACACACACACACACACTCACACACGCGCACACACGCGCACACACACGCTCACACTCGCACTCACACTCACACACACACACACGTGAGACTCACACAAGGAACACCTAAGACTGCTTTCCCTAAATCATTCCTCCTCCTCCTCCACTTCCCCTTGGACATTCCTTCTCGAGGTCAAACGTTCTGCTCGTGCTTTTCCGCGGATCCCCCCCCCCCCCCCCCCCAGCACCTCAGATCCAGGAGAGATTCCGTGTTCCTTAATTTATCTCGGCGGGGAACGCTGGCGTTCCGGCGCTGTCTCTCCGCTGCCCGGAGAACCTGCCGGAAGGCCTCATTTCAGGGAAAATCGCAGGCTGCTATTAACCCGTTTGGCGGGACTGATGAGATTATAGGTAATCAGTAACGATATGATTCGTTAAATAAAGTGGGCGGTTAGATTTGCATTTGCTGCTCATTCTTATTGGGCAGACTTTTGACTGGAATATCGCAAGGCGAGAGGTGAGAAATTGACTTTTGGCAATAAAGTAACGCCTTAATTATCATCAGATCGACTAACTTATTTGGCTTCTAGTTTAGAAATGAGATGTTGGCAACCTACAGCAGGGTGTGCAGCCGATAAGTTTTAGAAGTGCTTTTGAAATGTTAAAATTCTCCGTCAGATATTCCAGTGCCTTCCGTTTCGGGGAATTAAGTGCGGGTTCATATTTAGTTTAGTGTTAGACGCTGGTTGTGTTCCTCCTTACGGCACAGTCATTACTCTGCTGTAGTTATTAGCGCTTTGGCGTTCTGTACGTCACTGTTACTGTATGTGCAGTATCTACTGTAAACTGCAGCTGCTGGGAACAGAGGCGGGATCGAGACTGTGTTCTTCAGCTGTTAAAGGTGGCTTGAGTTTGTCTTTGATAACGAATGTAATCAGGAATTAGGTGACTCACACTCACACTTAGACACACACACACCCACACACACACAGGCGCACAAGGGCATTTGGAAACCACTGAAATGCTCCCGGTGCGAGACAGTGTTTACACCAGTCCCTTTGAGGTTGTTCCCCAGCAGGATATGCCCTCAGTCACAGTCTGATCTCCCACGCTGCGACACAAACCCAAAACCTTCACCTTCAAAATGGTGTCCGTAGGTCCTCCACAGCTTTCACATGAAACCACAGAACAAGTGCCAGCAGGGTGTGCGAGCGAGAGTGTTTGTACTTTGCGTGTTTGTGCATATCCGTGTGTGGGGAATTTGCCCTCGAAGTTGACCCATAATCCCCCCCCCCCCCCCCCCCCGGCCCTACCTAAAGACATCAATATCATCTTCAACTAGAAACATTACAGTGTGGGTAATGTATTATTGGAAAGTTTACAAACAAGGTTATCCTGGGTCACCGGTCTGTGTGGTGGCTGTGATTGGCTGCCGCAGTAGGCCTGGGTCTGTGTGGTGGCTGTCATTGGCTGCCGCAGTAGGCCTGGGTCTGTGTGGTGGCTGTCATTGGCTGCAGCAGGAGGCCTGGGTCACCGGTCTGTGTGGTGGCTGTGATTGGCTGCAGTCCCATTTTAGTTTTTGTCCGCTGACCGAGCCTTTTGGTCGCTTTGTTCTGACGAGCAGGAAGCAGGAGTCATTCTCTGTTCCGCTGAGCAGCGGGCAGCTGCAGCCTGACCTTTTTATTATGTATTTATTTATTTATTTGTCTGCAGGTGTTTTTTTTTTTTTTGTTTGTTTTTTTTCGTCAGTATGTTCATGTACATACTCACTGATCTGTCTGCGTTTTACTGAAACATTATTCTTTCATTCAGAAAATCATCTTGAGATTCTGAATAAAACCTCAATGGTGGAAATTGTTATTATTATTGTTATTATTGTTACTATTGTTACTATAATTTTTAGCAGTAGCAGAGGCACTAGAAGTACCAGCAGATGTAGTAGTAGCATTTGTAGTTATGGTAGCAGTTGTAGTAGCATGTGTAGTTATGGTAGCAGTAGTAGTAGCATTTGTAGTTATGGTAGCAGTAGAAGTAGAATGATGTTATCCAGGGTGTCGCAGAAAGCCTCAAGCCATGCAGGTTTATAAAAATGAAATCCAGATGGCAGTTTTGATTCCGGGAGGAAACTAATGAAAGAGGCCACTTCAGAAGCACGTTCCGGCAATCTCACTTCCTCTGGACACTGTGTCTTACCTGTTCCCTACATCAGAGGAAGGAAGAGCCGTGACAAACGTCCACCCCCCCAAGAGAGGCCCCCAGACACAAACAGTCAGGCAGCTGGCAGAGATCATGTCCTCGAAGTATCGCTTCGTTCATTAATAAATATGCGCATCAAAATAAGGTTTAACTCCAGTCCTGGAGGGCCACAGTGTCTGCAGGTTTAACTCCAGGCCTGGAGGGCCGCAGTGTCTGCAGGTTTAACTCCAGTCCTGGAGGGCCTCGGTGTCTGCAGGTTTAACTCCAGTCCTGGAGGGCCGCAGTGTCTGCAGGTTTAACTCCAGTCCTGGAGGGCCGCAGTGTCTGCAGGTTTAACTCCAGT
Source organism: Conger conger (assembly GCF_963514075.1). Taxonomy (NCBI): domain Eukaryota; kingdom Metazoa; phylum Chordata; class Actinopteri; order Anguilliformes; family Congridae; genus Conger; species Conger conger. The sequence goes on along the minus strand of NC_083760.1, from coordinate 92,698,460 downwards.
CCTGGAGGGCCGCAGTGTCTGCAGGTTTAACTCCAGTGTCTGCAGGATTGACTGCATTTGTGATGTCCTTTAAACTAGCAGCCCTGTTTGGGCTGAGTGCGGTCATATGGAAGTTCAGTAAACACACTTGTACAATATTTACAATCCTGTCAAACCGCAGCGGCCTGTTTGGTTGTAATTGGCTGCGTTTAGCTTATGACGTCATTGGCTTCTGCGGCAAACACAGCTGGAAGATTTGTTTATTTTCATGGCATTTTTTTGAACCACTTCAATTGTAAATGCTCTGCTGTTTCGCCATTTCTCTTTGCTAAGACGGTCTGGTCCGAGTTCGACTGAATCAGGTTTGGCTGTAGCGGTTGCCACGGTAGTGCCGCATGCACGCGTCCAACTGAAGCGGCAGGCCTGTGGAGGACCTGGCCTTCCCATCAGCCCCTTTGGTTCTTCCAGAAGCCCGCAGAGAGCTGAGCTGGAAGAGGGTCCAGGCGGGCTCCTAATAGGGTCGTGTAATTGGGCGAAGAAGAGAGGTAATTGGTCTCCTGACGGGGGGAGGAGGAGGTGTGGAAAGGAGCCAATGTTAGCGCGGCGTTAGCATTGGTGCTATGCTGTACTGTAGGGCACTGAAGGACCCCTTTAAATGGAAGTGAAGGGGTGTGTGCGTGTAGAGTGTGCGTGTAGAGTGTGCGTGTAGAGTGTGCGTGTAGAGTGTGCGTGTAGAGTGTGCGTGTAGAGTGTGCGTGTAGAGTGTGCGTGTAGAGTGTAGTGTGTGTAGAGTGTGTGTAGAGTGTGTGTAGAGTGTGTGTAGAGTGTGTGTAGAGTGTGTGTAGAGTGTGTGTAGAGTGTGTGTAGAGTGCGTAGTGTGCGTGTAGAGTGTGTGTAGAGTGTGTGTAGGGTGTGTGTAGGGTGTGTGTAGGGTGTGTGTAGAGTGTGTGTAGAGTGTGTGTAGAGTGTGTGTAGAGTGTGTGTAGAGTGTGTGTAGAGTGTGTGTAGAGTGTAGAGTGTGTGTAGAGTGTAGAGTGTGTAGAATGTGTGTAGAGTGTAGAGTGTGTGTGTGTAGAGTGTGTGTGTGTAGAGTGTGTGTGTGTAGAGTGTGTGTAGAGTGTGTGTAGAGTGTAGTGTGTGTGTAGAGTGTGTGTAGAGTGTTCCTGGCAGAGGGAAGGCCGCCAGCTCATCCTCAGGGATCGATGCGTCTGACCCATTAAAGTCAGATAAATCCACCCATAATGCACCTCATTACGCGTGCTCGCTGTAGCCAGGCCCCTCCCCCCCCAGAAGGTCTGCGCGAGGAAAAAATAGCCGCAGGTCCAGGAAGTGACCGCTAAGCCGGCTGACTCAGCCGGGGGGGGGGGCGGGGTTAAGGAGGTGAGGAGTGCCGCTGCCGTGGTTACGGTGCTGATTGGCACGGAGGAGGTTTAATGAGGTCGCTCACGCCTCTGCCTGACGGCTCATCGCCATGGCGACCAGGAATGTTTGTGCCCGGCCTGCAATGTTTGAGTTTTTGAGCTGAAGGGTTTTTTTTCCTTTCTTTTTCACACCTGTAAAAGATAACACAACTTACACAAAAGTCACTTCAGTTCCCCATTCCCCTCAGGCCTACTAGTCAGGGCAAGTTCAGTGAAGTGCTCCACTTTGCAGAGACAGGGAGGGAGAGAGAGAGAGAGTTGGAGAGAGAGAGAGGGAGGGAGGGAGAGAAACAGGGAGACGTGGAGAGAGAGGGAACAAGCAAATGAGAAGAGGAAAGAGAGATAAAAGCCTGTTACTCTCTCCCTCCTTTTCAATCAAGTGCATGAATCCATAAAAGGCACGCAGCCAAAGTATTATATAATATAATTTTGGGTCTGGGTTTTTCGGTGCCTCTCGTTCGTTTGAGCTGGTGGGATCCGTGTTTCGGAGCCGGGTGAAAACGATACCCTTCTTACCCATCGCCTCTCGGCCTAATCAGATCGGTGCCATCGACCGGGCCCCCTCCAGCAGGCGGCCGGATCTCCGTGTGGGTCAGGTGACCTCCGTAACGGTGTGATGCCACCGTTTCAGACTGGTCAGGTGACCTCCGTAACAAGTGTGATGTAACCACAGCGGATTACGGGCAAAATCCAGACCAATCCAACTCCACTGTGACATCATCTCAAGGCTCCCCGCTCGCACCAGAGCAGGTTCTCATTGGCCGTTGGCCTCACCAGAGCAGGTTCTCATTGGCCGTTGGCCTCACCAGAGCAGGTTCTCATTGGCCGTTGGCCTCACCAGAGCAGGTTCTCATTGGCCGTTGGCCTCACCAGAGCAGGTTCTCATTGGCCGTTGGCCTCACCAGAGCAGGTTCTCATTGGCCGCTTGCCTCAACGTGCATGTGTGGTAGATACTAGATCTTTTTTTTTCTTCTTTTTTTTCAGATTGCAAAAATTTGTCAAGTTTGCAAACAAACATTTAATAGTATTGCCTTGGTGTGGCAAAATAACGTTGAGTAGATTTATACCTTTGGATTATTAAAACGGCATTTGTCATTTTTGACTGGTGTGTGGCGCGTGTGCCTTGTGTGGCGTGTCGCGTGTGCCATGTTGCGTGTGCGGTGTTGCGTGTGCCGTGACGTGCTTCCTGTAATGGTGTTAAAGCTGGAAAGGAGCAGCGTGGCGTGTGAAGTTGGCGTGTGATCCGTGTAATCCGGCTGAGTGATGTGTGAATCCACACTGGCACACTGTCACACCTGCTCATTCAGCCAAAGAACACGCTGCGTGTGTGAGTGTGGGGGTGCGTGCGTGTCTGTGTGTGCAGGTGCAGGTGTCTGCGTCTGCGTCTGCGTCTGCGTCTGCGTCTGTGTCTGTCTGTCTGTGTCTGTGTCTGTGTGAGTGTCTGTGTCTGTGTCTGTGTCTGTGTGTGCGTCTGCGTCTGTGTCTGTCTGTCTGTCTGTCTGTGTGAGTGTCTGTGTCTGTGTCTGTGTCTGTGTGTGCAGGTGTCTGTGTCTGTGTCTGTGTCTGTGTCTGTGTCTGTGTCTGTGTCTGTGTCTGTGTCTGTGTCTGCGTCTGCGTCTGCGTCTGTCTGTCTGTCTGTCTGTCTGTGTGAGTGTCTGTGTCTGTGTCTGTGTCTGTGTGTGCAGGTGTCTGTGTCTGTGTCTGTGTCTGCGTCTGCGTCTGCGTCTGCGTCTGCGTCTGTCTGTCTGTCTGTCTGTCTGTCTGTCTGTCTGTCTGTCTGTCTGTCTGTCTGTGTGAGTGTGTGTGTCTACAGGTGTCTGTCTGTGTGTGAGTGTATGTGCAGTCTGTCTGTGTTTGAGTGTGTGTGCAGGTGTCTGTCTGTGTGTGTGCAGGTGTCTGTCCCTGTGTGTGAGTGTGTGTCTCTGTGTGAGTGTGTGTGTCTGCGTGTGTGTGCCTCTGTGCGAGTGTGTGTTTTTGGTCTGCTTGTCAAATTCAAGATTGGAAAGAAGAACCAGTGTGTGAGCACGTTTTCATTGGCTGCAGCTTCTGAGAGGGAGCGGCGTTTCTGCAGTCTTGATTGGCTAAGAGGCTGGTCGTGCGGGGGGGTGGTCAGGGGGGCTGTTGTCATGGTATTGAATGAAAGATGCAGTGAGTGGCGTGCTGTGCTGAAGGAGGACAGTCATAATGTAATTATTCATGTTTGAAGAGCGGGGAAAAAAAAAAGAAGCACTCTGCCACGCATTATGCTGATGACTTTTTAAGAAAAATTATTTCAAAAACTAAGTGATTGCTTGAATGAGTCTGTGTTCCATTAGCTGGTACCCCCCACTTTAATCTAAAATTGAATAGGTCCTTTCCTTTTTCACTTTTCTTTTTTTTTACATTTATTTATTATTTATTGTTTTATTTATTTTTTTACTGTGATTGGTATCCATCTGCAAAATAAGCCTTGTTCTTTCTGCTGTTAATGACGCCATTTTGAAATCCTCCTGTGGTTGCTCGAGTTATTTCAGGCTGTCACCTTCGTGTTGTTCCCAGAATGCACTGCTCCACGTGCTGGCGCTTGTGTCAAATAGATGGCATTTCAGTTCGCCTGTCTTTTTACCTTAATTGGCAAATTAGAACAGCAATAATAAAAACTAAACGTATATACTACTGTACCTTTCAAATAATTTTCCTGGCCATAAGTGCTTCCAAAGTCACAGAAAGCATACAAACGCAAACGTGACGTGCTGTATGTGATATGATATAGATAAGAACAAGAAAGAAATTCCAAGAAAACCATCAAATATAAAAGGAGAAATCTTTACTTTTACTACTTTACTTTAATTAAAATGCTAAAGATTAAGTGAGTGGCCAAAATGAGCTAAAATCTCACTAAGATGTGTTTTTTATTTAAAACCCTCTCTTGCTGGTGCCTGCAGGGACAGTTGTTATCAGCTTTCTAACTGAGAACTAACTTCCTGTATGAACTTAACCTCCACTGGCAGTGCATTCTGGGGGTTTGAGGCAGGCCAGAAACTGAGAGCAAGCAGGACCAGACTTTAAAATTTGAATACATTTCAGTGTTTGGGTTTTAAAAAAAAAAAGGAGCTAAAGTGATTCAGGAGAGTCTCCTCTGCGTGGGGGTTGGAGATTTTCTTTGTCCGTTGTGATTTTTTGGGCGGGAATTCTGTTGAATTCGACCGAGAGAACGTCAGAGACATGAGAGCTGGCATTGTGCAAAACCACTTATTTCTGCTCTCTTACAGACACACACACAAAGACGCCATACACACACACACACACACACACACACACACGCTCACACATACAGCACAGACGCGCACACACAGTCAGAACTGCAGAAGAATGACTAATGCGTTGCTCAGTGCTGTTTGTGTTTGAAGGTGCCCTTTAAGTCATTAAGTGGTTGCGATAACGATAACCTGAGATTAATTAGGCCTCAGTCGTTTGCAAACTGCGCCTGGAACTGTGAACAGGAGGGTGTGGGGGTCATGACCCCGCGTGATTCACACCCGATCGGTCTGTATGATGCCTTTATGTACCAGCTATTTTACAGCAGTCGTGCTTGGAAGTGTCATTTTACTAAATGGTGTTTTTTGATTTTTGAGATCTTCTGGAGCCAGGCTATGCGTGTGTGTGTCTGTGTTTGCACGTGTGTGTGTGTGTGTGTGTGTGTGTGTGTGTGTGTGTGTGTGTGTGTGTGTGTGTGTGTGTGTGTGTGTGTGTGTGTGTGTGTGTGTGTGTGTGTGTGTGTGTGTGTGTGTGTGTGTGTGTGTGTGTGTGTGTGTGTGCGTGCGTGCGTGTGTGTCTGAGCGTGTGTGTGTGTCTGAGCGTGTGTGTGTCTGAGCGTGTGTGTGTCTGAGCGTGTGTGTGTCTGAGCGTGTGTGTGTGTCTGAGCCTGTGTGTGTGTGCGTGTGTGTGTGTCTGAGCGTGTGTGTGTGTCTGAGCGTGTGTGTGTGTGTGTCTGAGCGTGTGTGTGTGTGTGTCTGAGCGTGTGTGTGTGTGTCTGAGCGTGTGTCTGAGCGTGTGTGTGTGTCTGAGCGTGTGTGTGTGTGTGTGAGCATGTGTGTGTGTGTCTGAGCGTGTGTGTGTGTGTGTGTGTGTGTCTGAGCGTGTGTGTGAGTGTGTCTGAGCGTGTGTGTGAGTGTGTCTGAGCGTGTGTGTGAGTGTGTCTGAGCGTGTGTGTGTGTGTGTCTGAGCGTGTGTGTGAGTGTGCCTGAGCGTGTGTGTGTGTGTGTCTGAGCGTGTGTGTGTGTGTGTGTGTGTGTGTGTGTCTGAGCGTGTACTGAAAGACAGAGAGGGGAGAGGTTAATGTGTTTTCCATTGGGTGAGATGACGTGTGTTAGTGTGTTAGTGTGTTATGGTCATAATGGCCTTTTAGTGGCGTATTCTCCAGGCCCCAGCAGCAGGTTAAAGAACACGGCAGCTGTGTTTGTCTGTCTGTCTGTCTGTCTGTCTGTGTGTGTGTCTGTGCATGCGTGTGTGTCAGTGTGTGCGTGTGTCTGTGTGTGTGTCTGTGTGTCTGTGTGTCTGTGTGTCTGTGTGTGTGTCAGTGTGTGCGTCTGTGTGTGTGTCTGTGTGTGTGTCTGTGTGTCTGTGTGTGTGTCAGTGCATGTGTCTGTGCATGTGTCTGTGCATGTGTCTGTGCATGCGTGTGTGTGTGTCAGTGTGTGCGTGTGTCTGTGTGTGTGTCTGTGTGTCTGTGTGTGTGTGTGTCTGTGTGTGTGTCTGTGTGTCTGTGTGTGTGTCTGTGTGTGTGTCTGTGTGTCTGTGTGTGTGTAGGCTGGTATCGTGCGGGAGTGCGAACACTGGGTTAATGCAGCTAGTTTGCTG
>NC_083760.1:92684721-92687221 GCF_963514075.1 Conger conger | reverse complement strand
TTCGTTCAGTTTCACGGCCACGTCATGGAGTTAAAGGTATTTAACGGGGGGGGGGGGGGGGCGACCGCCGTGTGTCGGGGGTCGTCCCGCGGGAAGGTCCGCTCAGACGACCCGGGGGCGGTCGGCGGGGTGAGACTCGGTGTCTGGAGACGTCGCTGAGCGCTGTGCGGGCCTCGCCTCCCACGCCGTCCGGGGCGCCCCCGGCGCCGATTGAAGTGAGCGAGCCGCCGCCAGACCGCCTCTGACGTTAAAGGGCACTCCTGCGCCATCGAGGTCCGCACTACAGAGAGAGGACAGGACCAGATAGCCTTGCCTTGCTCAAGGGCCCAACGGCCGTGCGGATCATTTATTGTGGCTAGACCGGGATTCAAACCACCGACGTTGTGGCTCCCAGTCATTTACCTTAACCACTATGCTACAAGCCGATAGATAGATAGATAGATAGATAGATAGATAGATAGATAGATAGATAGATAGATAGATAGATAGATAGATAGATAGATAGATAGATAGATAGATAGATAGATAGATAGATAGATAGATAGATAGATAGATAGATAGATAGATAGATAGATAGATAGACAGACGGCACGAATGAAAGCAAGTCAGACAGTGATGGTTGATGAAGCCTTAAATGTTTCTGGTGTTTTAACTCGGTTCCAAACCACCCGTTGTGTGTTTTTATTTATTTTCTCGACGTGAAGCGATCGCACTCTGTGCTCTGTGAGTTGTTTTTTTGCAGAGGCGTGGGCGTATGTACATTAGTGTTTTAGCACCACTTCAGCGAGACCGCAGAACGGGAGTCCTCCTTTAGAGCAGGACCACTGTGACCTGTGCAGACGGGTAAATTGCGATATCCGACACGAAGACATTGAAACTGCGCTTTATCCGTTTGAGTGCTTTCAGAGACGGACGTGATCGTTGTGAAAATGTCCCCGTGTGGAAGCGTCGAGCCGCAAGAGGGTCTGGCTGAAGCCGAAGGCTGATTCTGTGCTGGCTGTGTGCGAACTGTTTTGGCAAATAAACCGCTGGTTAGCGCTGCACACTCGTAATCTCTGGTGCACATCGTTGGGAACGCGAGCGTCGCAACGCCACATCCTCCGTCACCCTCGATAAGCTCTTATCTCCAGCTCCTGCTGCACTAGATTCGCCTTTCACTCTTTATTTCCTCTTCAAAAAAACGATCAAATCGATTTAGAAGGTCAGGAGCTCCCCCCCCCCCTCCCCCACCACCACCGTATTGTCTCTTTTAGAAACCCTGGCGGCTGAAAAGGTGGTTTTCAACGAGCCTGTTAGCTTTAGGAAGCTGGCAGGCCCCGCTTCACCATCGCGTTGGGACGGGTCTCGAATACTGCGGAACTGTGTGACGCGAGGGGAGCGTGTCTCAATCTAGATTCTGTTCTGAGTCGTGTCTCTCGGAGAGCGTACGCGGTTTCCTTTTCTTTCAAAAGAGAGCCGTCTGTGAAAGGATGTCTGTGGTCTTGAAACTGCCCCTGTTGCAGAGGAGCCGATAAGGATGGCTGAGAAGGCCCACTTCCTGCACATCCTGTTCTGGGCCCGTTGCCAATAATGCCGTCCTCTTCCTCTTCTGTGTCTGCAAGCAGAGCTCGTGAGATCTTTGTCCGGGGGACATAACTGTCTCTTTCCCCGGCTGCCCGACCCTGTTCCTGGAGAGCTACCGTCCTGTAGGTTTTCACTCCAACTCCTAACAAAGCTCACCTCCTTCACCAGCTAGAGCAGGGTTTCCCAACCCTGTTCCTGGAGAGCTACCGTCCTGTATGGTTTTCATTTCAACCCTGATCTGGCGCTGATTCTACTAATTAGCAGCTCAACAAGATCTGTAGCTGTTGCATGAGGTGTTTCTGTGGACTGTGCACATGCGAATATGGCACTGGTTTCCTTCCAAATTAGTAAGGAGTCACTTCCAAATGGTGCGTTGAAGCTGGGCTAGGCAATTCTTAATAAATGCTGAAATTCTCTTCACATTCCCGACAGCTAGCGATAAACCAACTGCTCTGGGGAAAAGATCTGAGACCGTCACAGGACTGATTTTCAGGGCATTCGCCGCTCCCGGTAGCCAATGAGGGGGCATCTCTCTGCCAGGAGGCAATCCCGACAGAGCGACTGGCCGCAGCAGTGTCAAACCAACGTGTCGGTGACGAAGAGGAGGGGGGTGGGTTTCTCAGCGCTGTATACGTTCAAAATCTTTCTTCTTCTGCCCAAAGATCGCCTGTCCCAGCCTTAAGTTACTAATAATAATAATAATAATAATAATAATAATATCCAATTTGAACATTGGTTGTGGGTGAAAAGGGCACACATGTACCAGACCAGGCCAAACTTAAAAAAAAACCTGCAGCCGTCCAAACTGCCCGTGTGTGTGAGATTCTCAAGCCTGTTTAGACGTGAGCTGTGAAATCCGGATCAGATTTCTGCTCACGAGGAAAGCCTGAACTGGCAACCTGAAACCGGGAGGGGGGGGGGTGATGTCATCGCCCTC
>NC_083760.1:92651157-92671157 GCF_963514075.1 Conger conger | reverse complement strand
CGTCAGAGGAGGCGTGTACCCTCTGTCTCACGCTCTGTGCTTCATGAATGCCCGAGTCCTCGTGGAGGTGAGTCGACGCTGATGTACAGGGCAGGGAGAAACGCCAAAAAACGCAAAACCAACTCGACCGGGACGCGCCCTGTTCCCGTCGGGGGTCTTCCCGCCCTTGTTTTCCCCTTTCACAGGTCCTGTGTGAGAGAAACGTGCAACGCGTGGAGTTTTCCCCTCATAAAGCACTCTCCTCTTTATCACCCGTTTCCTCATGGTGAGAACCACACCCAGGTCAATGGTTTTGGGGGCGGGCGGGGGGGGAGGTGGGGGTTCCTGTTTTGGAGAGTCTGCATACAGGGGGGGTGGGGGGGAGACATCACTGCACAGTGGATGACATCACTTCACATTTCGGCCACAGCAGATGCTGTTATCTGGAGTGACTGATAGCAACTTGCCCATATTTCAACACCGATTGAAGACTCCCCTCTTCAGACATCCAACATGAACGTGGGGTGGCCTGTAGTGGTTAAGGTACATGACTGGGACCCGCAAGGTCGGTGGTTCTAATCCCGGTGTAGCCATATTAAGAACTGTTGGGCCCTTGAGCAAGGCCCTTAACCCTGCATTGCTCCAGGGTTACTCCTGCTTAGTTTAATCAACTGTACGTCGCTCTGGATAAGAGCGTCCACCAAATGCCAATAATGTAATGTAATGTAATGTAATGAAGAAAGACCGTTGGGAGTGTGTGAGAGTTTTGGGATTGGACCCCCAGGGGGTGGTCTTGGTGATTTCACTGATGATGTCATAGGGGTCAAGAGTCACGGAGTGAGTTTGTCGGGTGGGGTCTCTGACTGCAGGTGGTAGGGGTGTCGATCCCTCCCTCCGGTGATCTAGCCACCTGTGTTTACCGCTGTAACGCTGTCAGGTGTCAGGTGTCAGACGGGGAGGTGTGTGGTTTATAGTTACCCCTCTTCCGTTCTACTTTCTGCAGTTTCGCTACCCGAATGAATTGGGCTTACATCTGATAAACGCGGAGATAACCAAACATTTAGTGAACAGACCAGGCCTAAATCGGCGTGTAATTGACTTCCCCATTTCAATGCTAGAATATCACTGTGCTTCTGCTGCTAGTTGTGTTACAGCCGTGCACTCTGAAATCTACCTCTGATCTTTACACGTGTTTGTGTATCTACCTCTGATCTTTACACGTGTTTGTGTTTCTACCTCTGATCTTGACACACGTTTGTGTCACAAGTCGATGAGAGCTTCAGTATAACGTTTGTTAGAGCCGGTTACTATAGCTGTTGGGTCGGCTGTCGGACTGTTGGCTTAAGCGTCTTAATAGTTGGTGGTACTTACCTGCCCTCTAACTGCCTTATGGGGACTGTTGGTTTAGTGTACTGCTCATTAGCACTGGTTAGCTGCATTAACCGCGCTATCACTGCGTTGTGGTGACTGTTGACTGCTGGTTCAGCATACAGTTTGTTAGCGCTGGTTAGCTGCGTTAGCCGGTTAGCTGTGCTATCACTGCGTTGTGGGGACTATCGAATGTTCATTCAGCGAACTGTCTGGTAGCGCCAGTTAGCTGCGTTAGCTGCGCTCTAGTGCGCTGCACACCGACCTTGCGTCTCCCAGTCATTGACCTTAACCACTACGCTACAGGCCGCCTCCTGTAGTCTGCGTCAAAATAGGGGGAGGGATTCTGCTGTCCTGACAGTGGTAGGCAAGTCATTCCACTACTGAGGAACCAGAACGGAAAACAGGCGTGAACGTGCAGCTCGACCGCCAGGTGCACGTAGAGGGGGAACCACAAGGCGACCAGAGCCGGCAGACCGGAGTGGTCTAGCTGGGGAGTAGGAAGTGATCAGGGATTGTATGTAAGGTGGGGCAGTCCCCTTAGCAGCCTGAAATGCCAACACTAGGGCCTTGAAGCGGATGCGTGCGGCAACAGGAAGTCAGTGGCGGCCAATGAGGCGTGGGGTGACGTGGGCTGCACTGTAACCACTGGCTGTGTTTTCACAGCTCTCTTATCATTGCCAGTAAACCGGACTCATCTGCCATCTGGAGTGGAAATCGGTTGACGTCATTTCATGGTTTTTACCCTCCGATATCACCCCTAAGGGCTTCCCATCTCTGGCTTCCATTGGTACAACCTGCCGTTGGTCCCCCCTCCCCTTCTGTGGCACCAAAACGACGCTCACAGACCCGTGGTGAAACTATAACCGGCTGACGTTTACAGACACTCGGTCCGTATTAGTTCTACTGTCCATGGTGGAGGTGCGTCTGTAGTGTAGTGGCTAAGGTGCGTGACTGGGACCCGCAAGGTCGGCGGTTCGATCCCCGGTGTAGCCACAATAAGATCCGCACAGCCGTCGGGCCCTTGAGCGAGGCCCTTAACCCTGCATTGCTCCAGGGGAGGATTGTCTCCTGCTTAGTCTAATCAACTGTACGTCGCTCTGGATAAGAGCGTCTGCCAAAATGCCAATAATGTCATGTGATGTGATGTGATGTCTGTCCTTGTCTGTTGGTCTGGGTTTTTCCTGGCTCAAAATAGGGCTTAGGTGGTGACGTCACGTGACCAGCAGCTCTGACTTCTCTGCCACGACTCATCTGCTATCTTTAGCTACGTTTAGAATATAGAGTTCTTCAAGTGACCACCGCAACATGACTCCAACACGCCGTCCTCCAACTCAAACCTTCTTGAACTCCCTACCTTTCTCTACCACATCTACATAAACTTATCCCTCTATCCTCCCCCCTCTATCTGTCTGTTTCTCAATCCCTCATTCTTTCTCCTCCTCGCCACGCTCTTTCTTTCTCCATCTCTCCATTCAATTCACTTTTATTTGTATAGCTTTTTTTACACAAGACTATCACAGACACTATTCCCCTTGCTCTTTCTCTCTCCTTCCTCTCTCCTCTCTCTCCCTCTTCCTCCCCTCCTCATCCTCCCTCTCTCTCTCCTTCCTCCATCTCTCTCTCCCTCCTCTTCCTCCTTCTCTCCTTCCTTTCTCTCTCTCTCTCCCTCTCCCTCCTCTTCCTCCCTCTCTCTCTCTCCCTCTCCTTCCTCCCTCTCTCCTCCTCCTTCCTCCCTCTCTCCTCCCTCCCTTTCTCTCTCTCTCTCCCTCCTCTCTCTCTTTGTGAATGAAGAAATGAATAAACCGGCACTGCATTAGAGCGCAGTGGACAAGGTCTTTTTTCAGAAAGTCACTGTACCTGAGAAATGCCTCTACAGCTAGGCACCCGGGGGCACGTCCAATCACGTTCAGGCACCCGGGGGCACGTCCAATCACGTTCAGGCACCGGGGGGCACGTCCAATCGCAAAACGTTTTGCTACAGTTTCTGGGTTGAATGATACGTTTCCACTCAACGGTGTGCAATGTTTCACATCAGGCTTTGAGGTATGTTTGCTGCCGATGGTGATTGTGTATGATTTAAAACCCCAATGGCCTTCTGTTTTCTTGTCGGCCAACTGGACACATTCTTCCACCATCGGGTTCCCTCGGTAGATTTCCCACCCTTTTTTCCCCCCAGAGCGATTTTGATTTCTGCCAAATGTAAAATCTGTGGCTAATGCTTAAGAGGGCTTCACGCTTTGTTCTGCGAGTTAAATTACATCCATTAAGCAACCCTTTAATTTCATACCGGCCCTGCGGGCGACATTACTGTTGCAGTTTCAGTATGGCTGGCAGAACTATGGGCCGGAGGAACCATGCACAGACTCAGGCAGGTCGTGAAATTGCAGGTTTTATTGCGACGGTAGATAAATGGGGAAAACGGAGCGTAATCAAAACAGGCGAAAGTTCAGAACCCGGGTAGGTAGTCCAAGCAGAGCAGAGGTACAGAAATCGCAATCCTAAGACAGAGTCCAGAAGGTCAGGCAGGAGTCAAAACAGAAAAAACAGAATCAGACAAAATGGACAAGAGACAGGAGACAAACCTTACACAATGAAACAGAGCAAAAGCGGACACGAGGGAAATGAGCAACTAGAGAACAAAACAGGCAGGCTGAAATGGACTAACAAATGAACTAAACAATAAACAGGTGTGGGAGCTGGGGAACAGAAAATGAGGAACAGGTGAGAGGAATTGACAAATGACAGGAAGGAAGTCCAAATATGGAGTGAAGGGCGGAGACATGTAATAAGGAAAGAGGAGGAAAAGGAGGAAATGCAGGTAACATAGAAAAGGGTTAAATACTACACCTGTTCCCCTGTCTCTATGGTTAAATACACCTGTTCCCCAGTCTCTATGGTTAAATACACCTGTTCCCCAGTCTCTATGGTTAAATACACCTGTTCCCCTGTCTCTATGGGGGTTAAATGCACCTGTTCCCCTGGAGTCTGGACTGTCACGGGCGGGGTGCTGAATTTCACCTTGCGTCGCTCGGACGTCTCTGGCTGATCTGATTGGCTCCTGACCCCGGGTGTGCAGGGGGCTGCAAGTTTGAATCACTGTTGCGACATAGCTGCTCCTGTGCTCAGTGGAGATAGACACTCTTATGTGCTTCTCCCTCTCACCCTTTCTCTCTTTCCCACTTTCTTTTTCTCACTTTCCCACTCCTCTCATGTTCCTTTCTTTTCTTTCTCACTCTCTCCCTTTCTATCTTCTCTTCCCTTCCTTCTCACTCCCACTCTCTCCCTCCCACCCTCTCCTCTCTCTCCCCCTCCCACTCTCTCTCTCACACACATCCTGCTATAAAACAGAAGACTGGTATAACCGCTAAATCCTTGGCAGTTTGTATTTTTTGACATCTTTTTTGTCATTTTTCTTATATACTGTGATTCTAGAGGCCCAGTTGTAATATGCTTTCATCCATTTTGTCCATTTGTTTTCATTCTTGTCCATTTCCAAGGCTTTCACTGTCGATTTGGGAGGGTGGGTGCCCACCAGGCACCAGCTGCACAGAGGGGGCACTGTTCAGTAATGTATGATGTTGAGCTGAACCAGTGATCAATTAACTGAACAATTAGTGCTGCCTACTTGGCCAGACTGTCCTCATGCCAGACTCCCAGGTAAAGGGAGGGTGAACACACCTGACTCCCAGGTAAACGGAGGGTGATCACACCTGACTCCCAGGTAAAGGGAGGGTGATCACACCTGAGTCCCAGGTAAAGGGAGGGTGATCACACCTGAGTCCCAGGTAAAGGGAGGGTGATCACACCTGACTCCCAGGTAAAGGGAGGGTGATCACACCTGAGTCCCAGGTAAAGGGAACAGGAGCTGCTATCGTTCCTGTTCCCGTTCTCTGTTTCTCGGCTGAACGGATCGCCGGCGAGTTTCTCCGCTACCAGAGTGTGCCGATCATATGTCCCTTTCTGATTCGCCACCATCAGTTGGGCTCTCGTCATTGGCTGCCTGAACAGCGAGAGACTCTTATTGGTTGTTTCTGACTGATTAGCTTGCGCATCTCCACTGACGGAGGCGATGAACTGCAGAAACGCCGGGAGCTTTTGGCCTCTTCTCAGATCTTTTATAGATGGTGCTAATGAATCTGTCTGTGGGATTGCTGGTGCATTCTGGGACACATAGTCGAAAGTAATTAGTCATGGCTGTTCAAATTGCACTCTTGGGAGTTTTTGCAGACGGTCTTCAGTTTTCAAGATGTGCAAGCTTGCCTGCGGTTCTGAAGTTACAGTGTGCATTTTGCTGAAAAAGCAGAATATCAGCACTCTTCAGAATACTTCTTACAATCTCTCTATCGCTCTAGCTCTCGCTCTATCTCTCGCTCTCACCTTCGTGCCAATTTTCTCTGTCAGCAATGAGGAAAGTGTTTGGTGAAGGAGGAGGGTCAGAGGTCATGTTCTGACCATGTCGTGTATGAGTATGCCCTCACTGCCATCAGTGGCCTGTACTTCCTGCATGATGGATTTGTTTGGTTTCCTCTTTGTCGCAGGATGATGATGTCATCAATGAGATCAACATCACGCACGTGTGTAAGGAGGGTGCGGAGAAAGCGGACGCCTCTCAGTTTGAGCTGCTCAAAGTCCTGGGACAGGGCTCCTTTGGGAAGGTAACACTCCTGTATACACACGCACTCTCTCTCTCACACACACACACTCACACTTTCTCTCTCACACACACACACTCACACACTCTTTCTCTCTCTCACACACACACACACACACACAGACAGGCATGTGCACACACACACACCCACACACACACAGACATGCACACACACACACACACACAGGCATGTGCACACACATACACACACACTCTTTCTCTCTCTCTCTCTCTCTCACACCCATACACACACACACACACACGCCCACAAACACACACACACACTCTCACGCAGACATGTGCACACACACATACACACACACATGCACGCATCCATACACAGACACACACTCTTTCACACACAAGGCACACACACACACACACACACACACACACACACGCTTACATACACACCACACAATGTGCTGGAGTACAGAGCAAAACAACAGAAATTGTGCCAATGTCCAAATACTTGACTGCATTGTCTGTGTGCCCATTTATGTGTGTGTGTGTCACAGGTGTTCCTGGTGCGTAAAGTCACTCCTCCTGACAACAACCAGCTCTACGCCATGAAGGTGCTGCGGAAAGCCACCCTGAAAGGTACCCTGACCCCGACCCCTGACCCCTGACCCCTGACCCTGCCATGTCCGACTCCTCACCTTCCTCTCATACACGTCTTCAAAAACACATTTCTCCCCCCTCCCTCCCTCCACTGAGAGGTGTCTGCTAGTCTCTCACACCCGTGGGAAAAGAGGAAGTGTCCATTTTGGTTTCTGGGTGTGTGGCGTGTGTGCGGGTGTTTACTGTCAGCGAGCAGAGATGAGCAGAGTTCTTTCACAGCTCTTTCTTCTTCTACTGTTTGTTTCCTGCCTCGGTTTCTGTCCTCCGCGGTTTTGGGTCGGGGTACCCACTTTTTTTGCAGGTTTCTTTCTCTAGTGTAAACACACCCGCAACCGTTAAAAATGTTTGCTGTGAGAAAAAAAACAAAAAAACAGATGGTTCCGGCTGATTTCTCAGAGCTGTCTGAACACATGCTCCTTTACGTGAGTTCTTATCCCTCATAAACCTCCGTTTTAACACGTTTCTGCTTATTAGGAATATGCATCGTACGATAATATGAATATGTCTTTAGAACTGTAGTGTCACTGCCCCAACCTTTCATTATTTTCAGTTTGTGATGGTTTAAAGTAATAGTTTTAGAGTGTATGTACCCTCCGTGACCGCTTTATTAGGTACACATATTGGTCTTCGACAGCCAGAGTTCGTCCACTACAAGGTTCAACGTGTGTTGTGTGTTCAGAGATGCTCTTCTGCATATCACTGTTGTAACAAGTGAATATTTGTGTTGCTGTCACCTCCCTGTCAGCTACGACCAGTCTGGCCCTTCTCCTCCGAACTCTCTCATTAACAAGGCGTATGTGGTTTCTTTAGAATCGATTTTACTTGTTTCATGGGCACGGTAATTGAGAGTGTCATAATTGCACATTTGCGGGTGTAATGTCTGCGTGTGTACGCTCAATACGTTTTGAACCTTGGCTGTTTCCATAGTGACGGCCTGGGTGTTAATAATAAATGTTTAATCCCCCCCCCCCCCCCCCCACAGTGAGAGACCGCGTCAGAACTAAAATGGAGAGAAACATCTTGGCAGATGTCAATCACCCATTCGTCGTGAAGCTCCACTATGGTGAGTGTGAAGGTCAGGGGTCAAAGGTCAAGAATCAAGGAAGTGAAATTTCTCTGGATGGAAGCAGATGGTTTTCCTTCCGCTGCTCCACGGCATTGTGTGTCTATTTCTTACTCTTACTAAAGCAGTAAAAATAGTCACATCCGACCACCCTGGCAGGAAATCGGATGGTTTTTACAGTTGGTCGGTTCTTGGTTCACACCCATAACGTACGCCGTCGGTAATATCCAATGGGCAGAAGTGTTCTTTTGGTGTGCGTGGGCTTTATTGTTCTCTTTAAAGCACACTAAAACACTCTTTGTATTGCGTGTGTTTGTGATGTTAAATAAAAGTGGCCGGACTCTGGCCTTCTCACGGCATTCCAATGCTCTGTTGTGTTTCTGTGTGGTGTGACAGTCGGACGTTTGCTGACATGGTTCTGTACGTTTGTTTGTCATGTGTGATGTCATAGAGGTGGACACTGGCTAACCTAGCCGTGTGTGTGTGTGTGTGTGTGTGTGTGTGTTTTTTGTTTGTTTGTAGCCTTTATGATATCACAGAGGGGGGGCGGTTGCTAATGTAGTTGTGTGTGTTTTGATTGTGTCCTTTGTGTTGTCACAGAGGGGACGTTTGTGATGTTGCTGACCTAGCCATGTGTGTTTTGTCCCTCTGGTTCCCTGCAGCCTTTCAGACAGAGGGGAAGCTGTACCTCATTCTGGATTTCCTCAGAGGGGGGGACCTCTTCACCCGTCTGTCAAAGGAGGTGGGGGCTGGGAGTCTGGGGGAGGGGGGAATGGAAGAGTTCTTCCTGTTGGCTGAATGGGCTCAGAGCTCTCTTTAACCACTGTGTGTCTGTGTGTCTGTGTGTCTGTGTGTCTGTGTGTCTGTGTGTCTGTGTGTCTGTGTGTCTGTGTGTCTGTGCGTGTGTGTGTTTCCGCTCCAGGTGATGTTCACTGAGGAGGATGTTAAGTTTTACCTGGCAGAGCTGGCTCTGGGCCTGGACCATTTACACGGCCTGGGTATCATCTACAGGGACCTCAAACCTGAAAAGTAACTATTACTGGATAGCTAGTGTTATTACTATGTTATTACATTGCAATGGAACAGAAATCCTGACTCCTGCATTATACCATTATACACAAGGTATTAGTATGTTATTGCAATATCACATGCCAGTGATCTCTATACTGCTATTACTGTTATTACATTATTATAAGAACAGAACAACTTACTGCACAGAACATCTCATCACAACTATTATACAATCTAATTATAGTACAGGGCAACTACACGATCATTACTGTCGGTCATGTTCTTACCTTGGTTCAGTTTACTTAAGTAATGCGTCACTTTCAAACCTGGGCCCTGTCTCACAAAGCAGGGTTACTGCACAGAGTGAAACCTGGAACCCTCCCAAATCCAGAACATGAAGGAAAAAAGAGCTGTTCCAGGTTTTACTCTGTGCAGTTATCCAGCTAACTCAGTAATCCTGCTTTGTGGGTTTTACTCAGTGCAGTTATCCAGCTAACTCAGCAATCCTGCTTTGTGGGTTTTACTCAGCGCAGTTATCCAGCTAACTCCGTAATCCTACTTTGTGGGTTTTACTCGGTGCAGTTATCCAGCTAACTCCGTAACCCTGCTTTGTGGAACAGGCCCCTGGGAATGTAACTTAATGGTGGCAGTTTAAGTCTGAGGGGGCAACTGCTGTTGTAACCTTAAGTCAAGGTGCTTAGCCTACATTGCCTCAGGGAAATATTAATCTGTATTAATGGACAGAGAGTGTAGTTTGAAGTGTAGAGTGTGTGTTTTTATGTTCAGCTGTGTGTGACACTGACTTCCTGTTTCTGCTGTAGCATTCTACTGGATGAGGAGGGACACATCAAACTCACAGGTCAGAGTGGCACACCCAGCCACAATCACTCACAATCACTCACACTCACACACTCTCACTCACTCACACACTCTCACTCACTCACACACACTCTCACACACACACACACACACACACACACACACACACACACTCTCTCACTCACACACTCAAATATCAAATACGCAAATACCAGCACACACACACATACATGCACACAGGAAAGCATGCATGCATGCACGCACTCTTACACACACATGCACGCACACACAAACACCAGCCCCCCCACACACACACACACTTCACTGCCTTGTTCCCACAGTCTCACACCCACACTCTTTAAATATGTGGAAATTTCTTCAGAATTTTAAATATTCTCAGGATCTGACAACTGCCTAAGAGAAACTCTGAGATTATATAAAGTGTGTGTGTGTGTGGCAGTGTGTAGGTGTGTGTGTGTGGGCTGGTGTTTGTGTGTTTGTGTGTGTGTGTGTGTGTGTGTGTGTGTGTTGGGGGGGGTTGGTGTCCATGTGTGTGTGTGTGTGTGAGTGCGTGTCTGTGTTTGTGTGTGTGTGTGGGAGAGAAAGACAGAGCCACTGTTTGGGTTTGTTTATATATGCAGAGAATTTCCAAACATTAATTTTCCAAGAAGAAACTATTTAATTCAATGTTTTGTTTTTCATCAAGTGAAGTAACAGTAAGTAATAGTTTTCACCTAAAAACTTCAGTAAAGCCGTCTGCAATTACCTGAAGAGCCAGAACCAAGCCACCAGACAAACTGCGATGCTCTAATATGTTTGGAACAACCAACCAGCCGATTTTCTTATGAACCTGCAGGACCCTTTACCAAAGAGAACTGATGCAGTTTTAAAGGCAAAGGGCAGTGACAACAAATAGCGCTTTGATTTAGTATTCAACTGTGCACCTGATAGTAAAAGTTATAAAGTAAGTTGATATTTCAGAAAGGTTTAATTGGGTGATTTAAAAGCATCTTTGTGTGGGTTGTTTACGTGCCGGAGGCTTTTGCAGGGCGCTGCGGGCAGGAATGCACATGCACGGCTGTCATTGACATTTGCTTCCTGTTTTGCACAGACTTTGGCCTGTGCAAGGAAGCCATCGACCACGAGAAGAAAGCCTACTCCTTCTGTGGTACGGTGGAGTACATGGCCCCGGAGGTGGTGAACCGACAGGGCCATATCCACAGCGCCGACTGGTGGTCCTTCGGGGTACTGATGGTAGGTCCGCAGCACTGGAAGGCAGAGTCTCCCGTCTCGCTAAACGGTGGATTCGGGTGAATTTTCTCCTTTTGAGGGCCGGGGGGGGGGGGGGGCTGGTACC
Source organism: Conger conger (assembly GCF_963514075.1). Taxonomy (NCBI): domain Eukaryota; kingdom Metazoa; phylum Chordata; class Actinopteri; order Anguilliformes; family Congridae; genus Conger; species Conger conger. The sequence continues at coordinate 92,660,285 of NC_083760.1, read as the reverse complement.
ATTTCAGATGCCCTGTAGATTTGGGCTGAGGGCAGTGCTTCTAAACCTTTTCTGATCCAGGGACCGCCACCAGTATTTATATTTGAAAAAATAAAAATAAAAACAGTTTTCTATTTTGGACAAGTGTATGTAAGTCTGAATATATGTGCGTGTGCGTGTGCGTGTGCGTGGCACAGTTACAAGCTTTTTATTGTCTTTGCAGTTTGAGATGCTCACCGGGTCTCTGCCGTTCCAAGGGAAGGACCGCAAGGAAACCATGAACCTCATCCTGAAGTACGCTGGGGTCTTAAACTGGGCTGACATTAAACTGGGCTGGTTTTAAACTGGGCCGGTATTAAACTGGGCTGTCATTAGACTTGGCTATAAACTGGGCTGCTGCTTCTTCTCCTCTATATCACGTCCTCTTCCTGCTCTCCTTGTGCAGGGCCAAACTGGGAATGCCGCAGTTCCTGAGCTCGGAGGCCCAGAGTCTCCTGAGGGCCCTGTTTAAGAGGAACCCCGCTAACAGGCTTGGTGAGTCACACTCGGGTAACGCCAGCGTAGCTCACCTGGCCCAGGTGCTCACCATTCCCAACAGAACACTAACGCTGCTGACTGGAAGCTGTGGAGTTCTCAAACACTGACTGGAAGGAAAAAAAAAAAGACCTTCTCTTGAAAGTGTTTTTCAGTATGTTAAAGCTAATGTTCATGATAGTGTTGATGCTACTTTTTGTGTTAATGCTTACTTTAATACTGATGTCCGTGTGAATGATAACTTTAATGTTTGTGTTGTTGATCTTAATGCTAATACTAGCTTTAATGCTAAGGTTAACTTTAACGTTGGTGTTAATGTTCATGTTGTTATTATTGTTACTTTAGTGCTAGTGTTATCGTTAATGCTAATTTTAATGCACGTGTTTGCGTTAATGCTAATGCCGCCTGTAATCCTAGTGCTAGTGTTAATGCTATTGATGACACTGTTGTTGTGCTTCAGGGTCTGGTGCTGACGGTGCAGAAGAGATCAAGCGTCACTCCTTCTTCTCCACCATAGACTGGAATGTGAGTATGGCCATGTTCAGCTCTGTGCCTGAGTCAGTCTTACTGTAGACTAGTCTTCCTGTGTCTTATATGACAGAGTCAGTCTTACTGTAGACTAGTCTTCCTGTGTCTTATATGACAGAGTCAGTCTTACTGTAGACTAGTCTTCCTGTGTCTTATATGACAGAGTCAGTCTTACTGTAGACTAGTCTTCCTGTGTCTTATATGACAGAGTCAGTCTTACTGTAGACTAGTCTTCCTGTGTCTTATATGACAGTCAGTCTTACTGTAGACTAGTCTTCCTGTGTCTCTAAATAAGTACGGTCATTTTTCTATGTGCATAACCCCACCCCTTTCTCTCTCTTCTGTCTACATCCTACCATCCTCTCTTCTGTCCCTTTCATCTACCCCCTCTTCTCTCTGCCTCTTTCTGGCCTGTTCAATCTCTCTACCTCCTCTTTCTCCCCCTTCCCCCCCCCCTCTCTACCCATCCCTCTCTTTCACCCAACCCCCTCTTCTGTCTCTTTCTCCATCCTCTGCAATCTCTCTATTTCCTCTTCCTCCCCCTCTCTCATCCCTCTCTTTTCCCCCGCTCTCAGAAACTCTTCCGGAAGGAGATAAAGCCCCCTTTCAAGCCGGCCGTGGCACGACCGGACGACACCTTCTACTTCGACTCGGAGTTCACCTCCCGCACCCCGAAAGGTCAGAGGTCAGGGGTCGGGAAGGGGAGGGACCGGTGTCCCGTCTCGGCCGATCCTACCGTGTGTTGTTTCCATGGCAACTAGCTGCTCGCCGCTTCACATTTTTAGAGAATTTTTTTTTTCTTTTTCCCAAATTGAAGCACTTCACGATACAGTTTTCTGGAGGTTTAGACATGGCTTCAGTCCTGTGACAGGGCGAACGGTGGCCATTTTTTCGTGATTTTGGCTTCCAGGTATTAGTCCATTACCGCTCTACTGTCTGACCTCATGTGGTTAATTATCTTAATGTTGCTCGATCTTTAGAGGTGAAAAACGCAGGTTAAGCATAGATAACTGGAGTACTGTTGGAGTGTGTTCATGTGTATGTTAGTTACAGTACTGTGTGTGTTAATGTAGTGTGTTATAGTACTGTTCTCTCCCTCTTTCTCTACCTCCCTGTCTCCCTCCCTCCTTCCCTCCCTCTCTCCCTGCCTCACTCTCTCTCTCTTTCACTCACTCTCTCTCTCTCTCTCTCTCTCTCTCTCTCTCTCTCTCTCTCTCAGACTCTCCGGGCGTTCCTCCCAGTGCAGGGGCTCATCAGCTGTTCCGTGGATTCAGCTTCGTTGCCACGGCGATGCTGGAGGAGGAGGGGGTGGAAGAGGTGCCTCTGCCCACGGCACACCCGGTGGTGCAGGTCAGTGTGTGTGTGTGTGTGTGTGTGTGTGCGCCTGTCTGTTAGAGAGTGAGAGTGAGAGTGAGAGTGAGAGTGAGAGTGAGAGTGAGTGAGTGAGTGAGTGAGTGAGTGAGTGAGTGATTGAGTGATTGAGTGATTGAGTGATTGAGTGATTGAGTGATTGATTCTGACCCGGTGACCGGTTGAGCTGTGAGATAATTACCTGGATGCTGGTTCTGGGCAGTCCCATTTAAAAAGAGGCAGGAAAGGGCTGTTCCCCAGTCAGCCACTAGATGGTGCTGTAGGTCCGTGTTTCTGCCTCATATGAGTAAGCTGGCCATTCTGTTGAGAAAGACGGATAGAACTCTGCGGAACACAAGTGGTGCTGCCATCCGCGGTTTTTGGATAATTATTACAGAAACAGCTGTCAGACAAGCTGTTGAAACGACAGTAAATATTGTGTGTTTCCGTTGATTTGATTAGAGTTTACGGATGTGTGTAATGCCTGAGGGTGTTAAAACGCTTATGGGACTGTGTGTTTAGGCTTTTCTCAGACGATCTCTAGACCATGTGGGAAAGGAGGTCGCAGTTTTGATAAACTGTAATCTGGTTCTAGCAGGTGTAGTGTAGTGTTTGTAGGTATGAGAATGGCTTATGGAGCTGTGTACTTTGTGTGTTGTGTACAGTCTATCTGTTAAAATGGCTTAGGGGTGTGTTTTATGTATAGTATGTTTAGGTTTAAGAGTGTTGTGTGTTTGTTTGAGTTAGTGTATTCTGTGGAGTTATTTGATAGTTTAGTTATGCTTTTTGGAAGTTTGTGTATAGTGTATGTGTAGGTATGAGAATGTCTTGTGGGTATAGTATGTTTAGTTGTGTGAGAAGTGTAATGTGTGTTTGTTTGAGTAGTCTATTGTGTGTATTGTTATTTGAGTGATTTCCAGTTCAGTTTTGAGACTGCTTCATGTAGTTTTTATGTGGTGAAGGTGTAGCTATGAGAATAGTGTATGGGGCTATGTAATGCGTGTATTGTGTGAGTAGAGTATTGTGTTGATTGTTTTAGTAATGTATAGTTTAGTTATGGTTTAGTAATGGAGCTTTGTGTAATTTGAGAGTATTTTGTATTTGTGTGAGTAGTGTATTGTTTAATTGTTTGAGTAATGTCTAGTTTAGTTTTGAGAGTGCATCATGGCACTGTGTGTATTTAGTGTGCATGTGTATGTTACATTACATTACATTAGTATGTTAGTGTGTAGTGTATGTGTGGGGATGTGTAGGGTGTGTATTGTGTTAGTGTGTACTTGGTGTGTAGTGTATGTGTGTAGGGTGTGTATTGTGTTAGTACGTACTTGGTGTGTAGCGTATGTGTGGGGGTGTGTAGGGTGTGTATTGTGTTGGTGTGTACTTGGTGTGTAGTGTATGTGTGTAGGGTGTGTATTGTGTTAGTGTGTACTTGGTGTGTAGCGTATGTGTGGGGGTGTGTAGGGTGTGTATTGTGTTGGTGTGTACTTGGTGTGTAGTGTATGTGTGTAGGGTGTGTATTGTGTTAGTGTGTACTTGGTGTGTAGTGTATGTGTGTAGGGTGTGTATTGTGTTAGTGTGTACTTGGTGTGTAGTGTATGTGTGGGGGTGTGTAGGGTGTGTATTGTGTTAGTGTGTACTTGGTGTGTAGTGTATGTGTGGGGGTGTATTGTGTTAGTGTGTACTTGGTGTGTAGTGTATGTGTGGGGGTGTGTAGGGTGTGTATTGTGTTGGTGTGTACTTGGTGTGTAGTGTATGTGTGTAGGGTGTGTATTGTGTTAGTGTGTACTTGGTGTGTAGTGTATGTGTGGGGGTGTGTAGGGTGTGTATTGTGTTAGTGTGTACTTGGTGTGTAGTGTATGTGTGTAGGGTGTGTATTGTGTTAGTGTGTACTTGGTGTGTAGCGTATGTGTGGGGGTGTGTAGGGTGTGTATTGTGTTGGTGTGTACTTGGTGTGTAGTGTATGTGTGTAGGGTGTGTATTGTGTTAGTGTGTACTTGGTGTGTAGTGTATGTGTGTAGGGTGTGTATTGTGTTAGTGTGTACTTGGTGTGTAGTGTATGTGTGGGGGTGTGTAGGGTGTGTATTGTGTTAGTGTGTACTTGGTGTGTAGTGTATGTGTGGGGGTGTGTAGGGTGTGTATTGTGTTAGTAGCTGAGTGTAACGTTGTTGTTGTTGTTATTTCCGGTGTTGGAGCAGCAGCTTCACGGGAAGAACATCCTGTTCAGCGACGGCTACGTGGTGAAGGAGGACATCGGCATGGGCTCGTACTCCGTGTGCAAGCGCTGCGTGCACAAGAGCACCAACACCGAGTACGCCGTCAAGGTCAGGACCCGCGCCTGCCAGTCCTTCCCTCTCTTCCTCTGCCCTTCTTTCTCCTTCTTCCCCTTTCCGAACATTGCAGGGTTTTTTTAACCCATTCAGTCCCGAGCCCAATCTGACGTGCCTCCGCCCAAATCCCGAGGGCTTTCGGCTTCAGACCGGGTACAGCTCACGTACAGTGTGCTATCCATAGCCTTGAACGTCAAGACTCGTTCACCCAGTATGCACAGGGCAAGTCAGTAAAGTTATGGCATGTCATAAACTAGTAGCGAGGCGTGATTATAAGGGATATATGACTGTGATAACATTGGGTTACGAATTACAATGGACTGCGAACTGTGTGTTTACGTTGTGTTCATTTCACGAAAAGCAAACATAGTTTGCCAAGTTGATTCTTTCATCGTTAAACTTGGCGAGGAGATAAAACTAAGCCCATTGGCTCCTTCCCAGGTGATTGACAAGACGAAGACGGACCCGACGGAAGAGATCGAGATCCTCCTGAGATACGGTCAACACCCCAACATCATCACGCTGAAGGACGTGAGTGCTGACCAATCAGTCTCCGCAAACGCTAACGCTAATGCTGATCAGCGCCGTCAAAGAGGAACACTGTAGGTCCGCCAAACAAGCATAACCCCTATCCCTAAATACTATACTTGGATTAGCACCACGATTTGCTTCTTCATTTCAGGACATTACTGATAAATGTAATATGATCTTCCATGCTGTTCTTACTAAAAATCCTCACACAGAAGTACTGGCTAATCAAACCGGGATTGACAAAGCTAACTGGATTATGTCAGCAGAACAGGGGGCAGAGGGTGAAATTAGCAAAAGGTTAATTGTGTACTGTTAGTGGAGTTTTTCATTTATTCGTTTGAGGGTTTTTTTAAACCGTTAATTGTCATTTGTGAGCTGAGCGTTTGGAGCTCTGTGGAGGCAGAGACCCTGGAGGTCTTCAAGTCCAGGCTCGACATGGTGCTGGGCCTGTAAAAGGATTAAGGGAGGTCTCTATCACTCAAGGATTATGTTTATTTACAGGCAACATACTCCAGAGATTGAACCTTTTCAGGGACTACTTCTTAAACATTTTCCAAGCCTTGATTAGGAATGATACTTTACACGAGAATAGAAAGGCAAGTCAAGTCAGCTTTTTTATCCCACAATGGGGAAATTCATCTGGCTCCAACACGCAACGCAAAAATAAAACCGGGAACATGAACACCCAGTGCACAAAGAAGAAAGACATTCAGTTCCAGCACACACACATGGGGAATAAATATGTATTACTGGGATATGTTTAATTTTGGGTGGACCTAGATGAGCTGAGTGCCGTATTCTCATCATTATGTAACGTTGTTATTATTATTATTATGTAACTTGGTTATGGATTAACTTTAATGAAGGTGAACACTGGAGACTCTAGTGTCCTTGGATAGATTTATATTCGTTGTTGACGGTACTGTGAAGAGTGTAATTATGTTTTATTGTGGGAGGCTGTTTTGTGGGCTGCGTTAATTACTCTCTGCGAGCGTTTTCTGTGCTTCATTGTACTGTGGTGTGTGTCTATAACACGGAGCTTTTTAACCTCTGCCAAGGAGGTTATGTAATGACAGCCATGTGTCTGTCTGTTTGTCTGTCCGTCTGTGACGGACATATCTGGAAAATAAATGCTTGAGTTGCCATGGAATGTGCGGTGAACACATCCGTTCCCAGGAGGAGGAAACCTGTTGATTTTGGTGACCTTGTGACCTTTCCTGTGTTTATTAATGCAAGGGGAGATTTTTATGCCTTGGTGGAGGTATGGAGTGCATTCTCCATAGATTCTGTACTGTGTTTTTGTGCTGGGCCAAGGGGACCCACCTCGAAATAGAGAGTGTATCTAACGGGATTGCGTCATTAAATATGAATAAATAAATACAATTCAGCGATTGGTTTTTGTAGCATGTAATTCAACTAAAATCTCATCTCAACTGCCGATTGGGTGATGTCATGGCAAGGAAATTGGCTGTAATTAAGTTCTGGTTAATTAGATTGAGAGAACAATCATGGGTCTCATGTAATCTAGCAAAAATATCACATTAACTGTCGGGAACTAGGCCACGTCATGTTAACTGTCTGAAAATACAGGACCCAGAAATTTCTGCAGGAAAATCTTCTCCTGATTAAGCTGCAGTTGACACACGGCATGCCGGCTGGTGTTATCAATTAGCCAAAACTGCAGATTTACACAATATTATGCAAATCCTTGACTGAACACTGGGTTCAGCGCCCCCCCCACTCTGTTATAAGTAGGCTTCATGTTTTCTATTTTTAAACATAACTGGTGTCCCTAAACCTAATAAAGTTGTCGTTTGTTGGTGAATGTTAAGAATCTTTTGACTTTCAAAATATCTGATGAGAGGTCATCACCATATTTTCAGATGTTTTTATGCTGGATTCTTAAAATTCATATCTAAAATATTTATTTTTCATAAGTGCCTATTATAATGAAGTGTGTTAGTGTGACTAGACATTACTTTTCTGTTACGACTCCATAGCAGCATGTAGCCTAGTGGTTAAGGTGCTTCACAGGGACTCGGACTGTTGGTGGTTCAAGCCCCAGCGTGGCTACAATAAGATCAGTGCAGCTCTTGGGCCCTTGAGCGAGGCCCTTAACCCCACATTGCTCCAGGGGGGATTGGCCCCTGCCTAGTCAACTCACTTTGAATAAAAGTGTCAGCTAAATAACTAATGTAATGATAATGCATCTACTGCTGACTCAGCAAGTCTTCCTTCATCTGCACGCAGCTGGTACATATTAAATCAGGTACTGCTGTGGGTAGTGAGATAATGAGTGCACATCAGGTAGTGCACAAAGTTATACTGCCACCGTTCTGCTGGAGGCCTGAATTACACCCTGTCAATTCTGCCTCTTGTCTGGAAGCCCCGTAGGCCCCATATAAGTGCAGCAACTATATCAACTGTTTTGTTGATAGTTGGGGGCGACATGGCTCAGGCAGTAAGAGCAGTCGTCTGGCAGTCGGAGGGTTGCCTGTTCGATCCCCCGCCCGGGCTGTGTCGAAGTGTCCCTGAGCAAGACACCTAACCCTGGTCGGCGCCTTGCATGGCAGCCAATCGCCGTCAGTGGGTGAGTGTGTGTATGAATGGGTGAATGGAGAAGCATCAATTGTACAGCGCTTTGGATAAAGGCGCTATATAAATGCCTGCCATTTACCATTTGTTTTTTGTTGTTTTTCCATTCCGGATATGATTTAAGAATACAGCCTTCAGGCTAAGACGCAGCGGACTTGCTGTTGCAGTTCGCTGCAGTTGCACACAGAGGACCGGGGTTCGATTCCCGGTCCTGCCAAAAGGCAAGTTTGGCTTGTTCACATGGAGCAGCAGTAATTGGCTCGCTGCTCCAGGGGGAGGGACTTGGCAGGGTCAGCGCATCGCCGCACAATAAAGTACCTCGGGCGCCTCGGAATCACGGTCACGAGCATGAGACGAGACGGCTTGAAGAAGGCGTGTCGCTCTCCTTCGGGGCCGCCGAGGGACGGGGTGTGGGCGGTGTTTCTAACACTAACTGGATTATCTGAACACAGCCTTCTCTGCAGCATGCGCCTCCCAGGGGCGTGGGGCCTCGTTAGCCTCGTTAGCCACCTTAGCCTCCTTAGCCTCCTTAGCACACCTCGTTAGCACACTGCTAGTGGGAGCGTGCTCTTCCACGGGCTGTTAGCCACGTCGGCGGAGAGCACACCCACCAGGGGCTTCCTCCTTTAGCTGAGCTCTGCTGCGGCTAATCAAGAAGCAGAAACAAAATGGCGGTATGCACACAGGCATGTAGATGCAGAGCGGATGGGGCCTGGGGCGGGGAGGGGCTGTCTGGAAAGGCTTGTTTGTCGGCGCTACGATCTCACGGTCTCAGTGTGAGATCCGGAGCGCGTGACGCGATGCAGAGAGGTGTTTGAGTAGCCTGTCGGCTGTAGTCTCATCTCTTTACTCTAAGTTACTCTGGGTCTCTCCGTATCTGCGATTCGGCAGGCTGCTGACACGTTTTCTATCAAACCTCAGCGTCCCTGTTGCTTATTAGCGTGCTGTCGGTGATCAGTTGAAGCAGTCGATCGCGCAGTTAACACCGCTCGCCCGGTTTCTCGGGTTCTGAATCGGTCGCTGATTTTCAAGGTGAAAACAAAAACCGGCCGCGCCCTGCAGCCCTCCAGGCCCTCCTAGGCCTTCCCTGAGTCCAGTCCGGCGTTCGATTGCTGGGCTACAACAGAAAGCTGCGCTCACACCAGCCCTTCCTGTGTACGAGGGGAAGTCCCTGGACCAGCCTCTCATTTCAGTGTGATGGACGTTCTGGGGTGAGGTGTGGCAGTGTAGCGTGGAGCTGACCTGGGTCACATGGTCCGGCGTGTGTGAGTGTGTGAGTGTGTG
>NC_083760.1:92638657-92646157 GCF_963514075.1 Conger conger | reverse complement strand
GGAGGGAGGGAGGGGGGGGGGCTTTGGGCAGCCATGATTGCAGTACTTTTTCAACTTGAGGTGTGCGTGTGTGTGTGCGCTTGCGTGTGTGTGCGTGTGTATGAGCACACGTGAGTGTGAGAGAGAGTGAGTGTATGAGCGCGTGTGTGTGTGTGTGTACGGCTGTGTGTCTACGCGGGCTTGCGTACATGCACACGCTGCGTGTGTGTGAGTGTGTTTTTGCGTGCACATTGGTGCGCTGCTCGGAGTACTGCCCACAGAAATAATAGGAATGAAAAAAATAAAATTTCGGAGTGTCCCGCTGGGCACTCTGAAGCCCAGGCGAGGGGTGCCGAGTTTGGCGTTGTTAATATCTGCTTCATGGGTTACAGAGACTGCGATATTTTGTTGTTTGCCAGCCAGTTGCACGCCTGTATGTTTTTTGTGTTTCCTCCCCTTGTTCCAGGTGATCAGCTTTATGTATTTGTGCCGCCAAATTTAGGTTCACCCGCACTTCCTCCTCGCCCGCGCGCGCGTGCATGGGAGGGGGGGGGGTTATGATATCGCTGTTATTGCATCACGATTATCTTCGTCGTTTGGTTGCCAACCGGCTTCCGGCCAGGAGCCTTGTGCACGTCGGGCATCTCCGTTTCCACGGAGATGAAACATCACACTGTTGCAGGGTGGGGAACTGAGTCTTAAAGGGAACACTGTGAAAGACCGTTGGAATTACATTGTGTATCGTCGCGCTGCGTTACGTTAAGTTACGTTGCGTTTGCGTTGCGTTTGCGTTACGTTGCGTTACGTTGCGTTACGTTACGTTACGTTGCGTAGCGTTGCGTAGCGTTGCGTATCGTTGCGTATCGTTGCGTTGCGTTACGTTACGTTGCGTTGCGTTAAGTTACGTTGCGTTTGCGTTGCGTTGCGTTTGCGTTACGTTACGTTGCGTTGCGTATCGTTGCGTTACGTTGCGTTACGTTGCGTTACGTTGCGTTACGTTGCGTTAAGTTACGTTGCGTTTGCGTTACGTTACGTTACGTTGCGTATCGTTGCGTATCGTTGCGTATCGTTGCGTATCGTTGCGTATCGTTGCGTTACGTTGCGTTCACCCTCTTCTGCTTTCCCAGACTGCTGGCTCTCGCAGTGACAGTTTAAAACACGTTAAGTATTTTTGATGTAAAAAAATAAATTAAAAAAATTAAAAAAGAAGAAAGAGTTAATATGTCCTATCCTTCAGTCATGCAGTGGAGTTTTCTTTTGGGAATTTTTGGATTTACATTTAACATCTCAGAATTTTGTTATTTGTTTGTTGTTGTCTCTTATTTGTTTTGTTTTTATTTTATTTTCTATTTCACTTCTTATGCATGTAATGCATCGGTAGAACACAGCCGGCAGAAAAATCATCGTGAAATGCTCGTGGGGTTTTTTTTTTTTTTTTGTTGTCTTTTACCCTCGTCTGTGTGTAATTGTCATGTAGTGTGGGAGCAGACTGATTGTAACTTGATTGTACTGTGCCCTCAAATGCACTCCAAATCATCTGAATAAAAAAAAAACAAACAAAAAAAGGAAATGAAGATAATATTTTTCACGACCTTAAAGGGACCGGGAGACCAGGTTTAGCCTGTGTGGAGGTCGTCACGGTGATGGACGGTGTTCGTGGCGAATGTCAGTTATGAAACAAAAACATTCCTGGTCAACTGTTCTGGGGCTGGACTGCAAACCAAAGAGGAGCTGGAGTCATCAAACCACGCCCTTTCACCTCTGTTAAGACCCCAAACGCAGTAATTAAAAAGGGATTGAGCTGCTGAGGTCAAACGGAAAAATAAACGCTCCGATGTGGGCGGAGTCTCTGGGGTGACAGAAGCACGGTCGCCATGGATACCCCGATTACCAGGCTCTTCTCAGCCAATTACCATTCTGTGCATTTCAACCAATCAGCACTGTGCCATGGACATAGCAGTAGCACTGAAATTGATGGCCTAAAATAAATAAAATAAAATAAACCTTTATTTGAATCTAAAGGAGAAAACGCAACCATGAAGAGGTTTATACATGTGTGAAAGCCTAAGGATTGGTAAACGAGATTAGTTTTTGAGACTTTAACGCTTTCTTTCTCTTTCCTCCTTTCGGGGTTCCCTTTGTTCTCCATCCTCTGTTCTTTTTTGCACGAGCTTCGTTGTTATCCTCCGTCTACTTGTAAGTTATTAAAAAATGGGAACTAGTTCTGGACTCTTGTTTTTGTTTTTTCTTTCCACTTCTCGCTGCTCTGGTGTTTATAATCTCCAAAAATTGTTCTTGTTTGTGATTAGTTTTATAAAACATTTTCCCTACCCTGGAGCTGTTTATTTATTTGGATATATTTAAACAGGACTGTTAAAAAAAGGGGGACTTCTCTCTCTCTCTGTGTTTTTTTTTGTTTGTTTTGTTTTTTCTTGCTCTGTATCCATGGTGTTTCCTGTGTTAGCGATGTTGGTTCTGGTTCTGGCTTTGTGCGTGTGTGATGTTGCCATGGAGAAGGGTTTTGCTAGAGGGGAGAGCACAACCGGTGATGTTCACCTTTGCTCGCTGCTGCAGGGGGTTCGAATGATCACCCTGAGATGCCTTTCTATTAAAAAAAAAAAAAAAAGCTTTCTTTCCTCTGACTCCTGAATGTGCTGTCTCTTTTCTCTTTGCTGTTTCTGCCTGCTGTGGTGTCCTCTGCTCACTGTACAGCAAACCTTATTTCTGTTACTCCTCTGTGTCAGGGCCCCACCTCCAAGCTGGGGCCTTACTCCACAAGGAGGCCCACCTCTACACTGGGGCCCATCTCTGCACTGGGGCCTTCCTCCTCAGTGGGGCCCATCTCTGCACTGGGGCCTTCCTCCACAAGGAGGCCCACCTCTACACTGGGCCCACCTCCACACTGGGGCCCATCTCTGCACCGGGGCCTGTCATTCGCATCATTAGCATACAGTATCTTGTTACAAGAAAAGCTCTCCTCCTCAAGTGTTTTTGTGTAGAACTTGGCTCATCATTAGTGTCTGGAATAGTTGCCGAGGAACAGGTGGCTTTGAAAACGTGATTCTACTAAAGATAGGGAACCTTTTTTTTCCTCTCTTATTGTGGATTAGGTGGCCTTTTTTTTTTTTTTAAACAGCGGTATGAATATAGAACAGATACCGAAAAAGGGATTAGTCCCTCCTGCCTGCCGCACAGAACACATGAGAAACCCTGGGTAATTCTGTAGAAAGCTGATGCTTTCGGTCAGTACTGGATTTTAATTACACTAAAAGGGATCAGGGATGTGGTGAGGGGAATTATGGGAGAATGGCTGAATGAGTCCTCCATCTGCGGATCAGACGTTAATGATCAGACGTCTCGGTCCGGGATTACCCGCCGAATTTTAAACAAAACCTCTAAAATTCCCAGGAATGATAGCACATTTTGACAAAAGTATTTTGTGCACTTGTGGAATTTTGTCCCATAACAGAAAATGTATTTTTCTGTCTTTCGGATGAGACGTTAAAACCCGAGGTCCTGACTGTGATGACTGAGGTCATTAAAGATCCCACGACACTCTTCGCAAAGAGTAGGGGGTTCCCCGGTGTCCTGGATAAATTCCCAACCCTGGCTCTCTCAACCTCCCACCTTATCATCCCCTGATTTAATTGGATAAAAATGGATCTCTCCCTCTCTGCCTCTGGTGTGTGGTGAGCGTTCTGGCACAAAATGGCTGCCGTCGCATCACCCAGGTGGTGCTACACATTGGCGGTTGAGGTGAGTTTCCGCCTCATCACTGTAAAGCACTTTTGAGTGTCTAGAAAAGCGCTATATAAATGCAAGGAATTTATTATGTTTATTATATTTATAGCTAAGGCGGCACGGATGGTGCAGTGGGTAGCACTGCCGCCTCACAGCAAGGAGGTCCTGGGTTCGAATCCCCGTCGGCCGGGGCCTCTCTGTGCGGAGTTTGCATGTTCTCCCCGTGTCTGCGTGGGTTTCCTCCGGGTACTCCGGTTTCCTCCCACAGTCCAAAGACATGCACGTTAGGCTGATTGGAGAGTCTAAATTGCCCGTAGGTATGAGTGTGTGAGTGAATGGTGTGTGTGCCCTGTGATGGACTGGCGACCTGTCCAGGGTGTATTCCTGCCTTTCGCCCAATGTATGCTGGGATAGGCTCCAGCCCCCCTGCGACCCTGATCAGGATAAGCAGGTTCAGATAATGGATGGATGGATGGATATTTATAGCTAGGCGGCACGGATGGTGCAGTGGGTAGCACTGCCGCCTCACAGCAAGGAGGTCCTGGGTTTGCCGGGGGGCCGGGGCCTCTCTGTGCAGAGTTTGCATGTTCTCCCCGTGTCCGCGTGGGTTTCCTCCGGGTACTCCGGTTTCCTCCCACAGTCCAAAGACATGCAGGTTAGGCTGATTGGAGAGACCCGTAGGTATGAGTGTGTGAGTGAATGGTGTGTGTGCCCTGCTATGGACTGGCGACCTGTCCAGGGTGTATTCCTGCCTTTCGCCCAATGTATGCTGGGATAGGCTCCAGCCCCCCTGCGACCCTGTTCAGGATAAGCAGGTTAGGATAATGGATGGATGGATATTTATAGCTATGAGAAGCAGGGCTGGGTTCGGTTTCGACTTAACGCATTCCCTTACCTTGCTGCCTTCCCCCAAGGCAGCCATTTTGTGATGGAATTTGTGATGTGCAAGGGAGGACAGACGAGAAATGAACCAATCAGAACAGAACGGCCCTGGCGACCTATACAGGAAGTGCTGCCCCATAGTAACCTCGGCTCTGTGCAGCAATTTTATTTTATTTTTTTTATTTTTTTTACTGTCTGATGACTTGGATGGAAGGTTTTAACAACGACCGAGCTAATTTTGAGTGCAAGCACAAAAACATGACCAATTAGAAAGGCAAACTTAATCGCAAAAATAACTTTGCCAACAGGAAAAGTGTATATTTGCTGTGCTAGGTTAGGCGCAGCGACAGCACAAGCTGTCAATCAACCGCGTGCTCCAGGGCTCCGGTGAGCCGCCGGTCGGCGCTGAGCGGGGTTGCTAGGCGCCGGTGGGTCTGCTGGAGGCGCCGCCCCGCCCAATCAAATCACCCCACCGGGGCGAGCGGGTTTCCTTTCAGAAACCGAATTACACAGCGCCGGCCGGCTAAGAGAGACACACACACACACACACGCACAGACACACACACACACACACACACGCACAGACACACACACATTCTGTCTCACACACAAACGCACACACAAATGCACGCACTCACACACACATATACACTCACGCACTCTCACACACTCATATGTATAGCTCTCTCACGCACTCTCACACACACACACATATGTATAGCTCTCTCACGCACTCTCACACACACACACTCATATGTACAGCTCTCTCACGCACTCACACACACACACACTCATATGTACAGCTCTCTCACGCACTCTCACACACACACACACACACTCATATGTACAGCTCTCTCACGCACTCTCACACACACACACACACACTCATATGTACAGCTGCACCCCAATATCAGCCATGGTCACCCACCCAAATCTCAATTTCACATCACCCCCCCCCCACCCCCCACCCCATCCGAATTTCTATTTCACCTCACCCCACACAAAACTATCATAGAACCCCTCCCCACCCAAAACCATTATAGAACAAGTGTCACCCACCCAAAACTGGCACTGGCGGCTCAGATTGAACCATAGAGCTCAGTGGATTAAATAGGGGGTTATTGGATTGCAAATCTTTATTTACACAGGGGTTTGAGATACTCAGTAGCCTGTCTGTGTGTCTGTGTTTTTTAATGATTTCTGTAATGGAAGAGGTATCTAATACAGTAATGCATTATTAATCTTGTCCTTTGTAATTTCAGAAAGTAAGTTTAGCTACAGCTTTGGCACCCTTTTAGTGTGAGCGAAGTGTGTATCATTGTGAGTGTGTGCCTCTGTGTGTTCAGACCTGAGCAAACAGCTGTGCATGGGGATGTGTGTGCATTTCATGTCTGCATGCATACGTGTGTGTGTGTGAGTGTGTGTGTGCGCGTTTGTGTGTCAGTGTGACTGTGTTCTTTCATACTTGGATGAATATTCGAATAACAGCCATGTGGCTTCAGCGGTTTTATTCAGTTCATTTATCCAGCTAACTCAATAATCCTGCTTTGTGCAGTTATCCAGCTAACTCAGTCATCCTGCTTTGTGCAGTTATCCAGCTAACTCAGTAATCCTGCTTTGTGCAGTTATCCAGCTAACTCAGTCATCCTGCTTTGTGCAGTTATCCAGCTAACTCAGTAATCCTGCTTTGTGCAGTTATCCAGCTAACTCAGTCATCCTGCTTTGTGCAGTTATCCAGCTAACTCAGTAATCCTGCTTTGTGGAACAGGTCAGTTATCCAGCTAACTCAATAATCCTGCTTTGTGCAGTTATCCAGCTAACTCAGTAATCCTGCTTTGTGGAACAGGTCAGTGATCCAGCTAACTCAGTAATCCTGCTTTGTGGAACAGGTCAGTTATCCAGCTAACTCAGTAATCCTGCTTTGTGGAACAGGTCCCAATGTCTTTATTGGGTCTGGAGCAGTCAGGATTTTGTGCCAGTGTGTTGCCTTTGGTGATGTTGTTTCTGTTGCTGCTGCTGTTTTAGTTGGTGATGTTCTTGTTGCTGCTGCTGTTTTAGGTGATGTTGTTGTTGCTGCTGCTTTAGTTGTTGATGTTGCTGTTGCTGCTGCTTTAGTTGGTGATGTTGTTGTTGTTTCTGCTGCTGTTTTAGGTGTTGTTGTTGCTGCTGCTTTATAGTTGGTGATGTTGTTGCTGCTGCTGTTTTAGGTGTTGTTGTTGCTGCTGCTTTAGTTGGTGATGTTGTTGCTGCTGGTGCCGTTTTAGTTGGTGATGTTGTTGCTGTTGCTGCTGCTGTTGTTGGTGATCTTGTTGCTGCAGTTGCTGAAATGCTGATATACGGGAAAGCTCAAACCCTCCCCCTACCCCCAAGAAAGGAGACAGAAGTGTTCAATAACAACGGGAGGGACTAGCGAGCGGTAATGGTCAATGCCAAGTGTATAGAATCAATAGCTCTTTCGCCCATACACCCTGGATGCCATTAAAGAGATCCTCTCCATGCAGGCCTGTGTGTGGGAGGGGAGGCCGTGTGGTCTCTGGGTACCGATGATGTCATTCCTGCAGATAAAACGCCCGTTAGCCCCTCCCACCCCGGCGCCACTCCGTTTGAGCTGGGCTCCGGCCTTTTAGAAAAGCTTATTTAAAGTTACTTAAAGAAGAGCTTTTTCACCCACTATGTTGCCTCTTAAAGCACAGGCCCTTCTTGAGTTGAGCCACTGCCCGTTCCCTTCCCGCAACACAGACACACTCACACACACACGCACTCACACACACACACACGCACATGCAACACTCACACTCACACACACACGCACACACACACACACACTCACGCACACTCACACACAAACTCACACTCACACTCACACACACACACACACACACACACGCACATGCAACA
>NC_083760.1:92616157-92636157 GCF_963514075.1 Conger conger | reverse complement strand
AAAGAGAGGGATGAAGGGAAAGAGAAAGAGAGAAATCGAGAAAGAGGGAGCGTGTAAGAGAGGGATAGAGAAGGAGAGAAAAGATATCAGTAAAGGAGAGATAGATGAGAGAATGGTTTAACAATGATTATTTCCCCCCTGTATGGCACAAGCACAACAGAGCATTCCGGGAAGCCTGAATACAGGAGGTCAGGAACTGGAGAGTGAGAGAGAGATAGAGAGAGAGAGAGAGAGAGAGAAAGAGAAGGAGAGAGACAGTGAGAAAGAGAGAAAGAGGGAGAGGGAGAGAGAGAGGGAGAGAGAGAGAGAGAGGGAGCGAAAGAGGGAGAGGGCGAGAGAGAGGGAGAAATATCACACCGAGTGGGCAGGGCTGAAAAAGAGGCAGGCAGCCAATCAGAAGACACCGTGGTCACAGAGCAGGCATCCAATGGCGTGCGGCGGTAGGCGGGGCCGGAGGACAGGCAGCAGCAGGCAGGCGCTGGCTCTGTTATTAATGAATGGAGCTGCAGAGAGATAGCACAGCGCTGCTGCCAGCCCTGGAGAGAGCGTGAGCGCGAGAGAGAGAGAGAGAGAGAGAAGAACGGAGGAACGACAGGAGAACGAGCGAGGGATCGCACCATGAAGGGACGCTACCGCCCGCCCCCGCAGGAGGAGGAGGAGGAGGAGGAGGAGGAGGAAGAGGAGGAGGAGGAGGAGACGGAGGCCGACCCCAGACTGAGACGGGCCGCCTCGTCCTGCTCCCGCCGCTCCATCTCCATGGGGGACTTCCAGAGGGCGTCCGGGGCGCTGGGGGCCCCGGCCCGGTCCCAGCCCCCCTCGGCCCCCTCCACGGCGCCCGCCTCGCGGCTGGTCACGCCCAGCTCCAGCATGGAGTTCGAGGCGGCGCGGCGGCGCCTCCTGGAGGTGGAGGAGCGCCAGCGGGTCATCCGGCGCATGGAGAGCCGCCTGGAGGAGCTGCGCCAGGTATTCGTCCAATCGGAGCGGCAGGCCGCAGAGCACGGCGAGCTGGTGGGGCGCATCACGGCCTCCGCCCAGCAGGGGGAGCTGCTCGCCGCCGAGAACGGCCAGCGGCTGAAGAAGGGCCTGCGCTTTAAGAAGCACCGCCCCACCATCGTCTTCTCCTCCATGCTGGGGCTCCGCACCTGCCTGCCCTGGCCTGTCAAGATGAAGTGAGGAGGAGGAGGGGGGCCCGCCCCGGCCTGACTGGCCCCCGCCAGGACACCTCCGCACGGGAGCCAGCCACTCTACGGCCGGGCCTCCTCCGGAACAACACCGCCACCACCACTCGCTCTGTCTCTCTCACCCTCTTTTCCTTTCTTTCTCTCTCCCTCTATCATTGTCTCTCTCTCTTCTGCTTTTCTCTCTCTCCCCCTGTCTTTCTCTCTCCCTCTATTTCAATCTTCCCCGTTCTTTCTCTCCATCCCTCTAGGTCTCTCCCTCTCTTTCTTTCGCCCTTTCTCTCCATCTCCCTCTCTCCCCCTTCCTCGCTCCCTCGCTCTCCCAGCCTAAGGATCCCTACGACGTGCCTGCACCCGAAAACAGAGGTGACTCAAACATTCTACCTTTAAAATATCGGCGAATATACAGGTGATTCTTCAAGAGGAAAAAGCACGCTCGCTCTTTCTCCCTGGCCATGGCCTCTGGATGCGGATGGACTGCGCTTCTTCCTTCAACTGTGGGATTTTGGGCTTTTTGTCTCTTCCTGAATCTCAGCTGAAACGGGGCTGCTGTTGTTGTTTTGAAGTCCTGGGGGCGGAGGGGGGGGGAGGAGAAGCTTTTTGGTCTCAACGGAGACCGGGACTCAGTGACTCAGGTGCTCCTGCTGACGAGGTAACGAGGCAACCGACTAATTCCCACACGTAAAAGAGAGAGAGAGAGAGAGAGAGAGAGAGAGAGAGAGAGAGAGAGAGAAACAGAGGAGGCAAGGACAGGGGAGAGAGGGAGGGAGAGAGGGAGGGGGGTGTTATAGGGGGGTGTTATGTAACCATCGAGCGGTGAAACTGAAAAGAAGGAGCCTGGGCCCTCTATATCTCCTCTTCTTCCAAAAAAGATTTTTTTTTTTTACTACAACAGACAAAAAGCCAGGGGAAAAGAAAGAGGAGGAGAGAGTGAGAAAGGGAGGGGGGGTGGGGGGGGAGAAAAGGTGAAGCGAGAGACAGCTGAGCTTCCAGCAGAATTTATCTCTCCTCCTCTTTAACCTACCTGCATCTGTGTCTGCAGGGGGGGGTGCATTGCTACCTGTGGCCTCTTTGCTACACCCCCAGAACCCCTGCCCCTTGTACACCTCAAGAATGTATTGAACAAAAAAACACAAAATACAGCTTTAAAAAGAAAGCTCAACTCATCACCCTGAAGACCTTGTCGGTAAAACTGAATCGGTTTTAAATTTAAATTTCGCTACCGGTTTTTTTCTCTGTATGGGAAGTTTGCTATTGATGCGCACAGCGACGCTCTGCCGGCGCTTTGTCGTTGAGAGTATCACGAACTGAGATTGCGCCATTTACCTTTCCGTCGCAGGTTGGAACATGAGTGCATGACGCACGGGGACAGGTGTGCGGTGAATGTGTGATTTAGTCGCGTCCGCGTGGGTTGACAGGTGCACAGGAACGGGACCACTGTGGAGGATACAACAAGGTCATGTGGACAATCACCATTCAAAGACCTTCAAGAAAAAGGCATTCAGCTCGGAATCTTTAGCATATATGTTTTTGTGTCACCATTTTTGTTTTATTTTCTCCTGGATAAATATTGAGCAATTTAAATAATTTAATTAGAATATTTCTCATATCTAATATTTATTTATGAGAAAAACAGTCACAGTTGACTCTCGAAAGGGGGCCGGATGCGTGGAGTGTTTGTCAGTGAGATCTCTCTGCTCTCGTCACCATAAAAATGGGTGAATTTGGACGCAGATTACGCTATGTTTGTTATGTGCATAACTTGTAAAGCAGCGTAAAGCATTATGCACAGGTAGAGCAATGTGGTGTTTTGAAAGGGGGAATGGATCGTACCTGTCCTCGCCTCTCTGCGGGGGGACGAGCGTCAATAACAGGTTGAAATTGCGCCACCTGTGAGCTTAAGAGACCAGGGCCACAGGTGACACGAACCATGCAATGGAGATGAACGTCCTTTGGAGTCGAAGGGGAACGCTCGGAAAACTGTTCACCGACTGAGTCGACTTTTACGCGCATTTTCTCCGGTTCCTTCTCTCTCTCTCACCATTCTCAAACGTCCCGCATAGACCAGTGGCCCAATTCCCGATATAGCACCAGGAATGAGTTCTGGGACGGGTTGTCCTATTTTACTTGCACTCTCTCCTGTTGCGTTTTAGCACTGTATTTAGTGTACAGATAAATATAATTCAGTTCTGTATACACTGAGAGTTTGTGAACAAAAACACAAGGGTAGCTTCTATAAATTATTCTAAACTCTTTAATTTAGCTCATAACACTTAAGCCGTAGGCCGACTCTTTTCTGCACGATAGACGGGATACGAAATGCTGAGCACTGATGCACGCTAGTGAATGATATCTAGAATGCAATTTGGTAGGCTACCCTAGCTGCTGTGATGTCTTGCTTTAGGACGTAACTAGACAGGACGTTAATTCGCTTGTTAGATATAGACCTAATCAGATAGGTTAAATACCTTTTTTTTTTGTTTGTTTATGGAAAAGCTGTTGTTAGACCGTCAATTTAATGAGAAAATGGCTCCGAATACCTGAACTCATGAAAGCACTCAATGCGTTGTTGTTCTTCTGCGAGTGTATCCCACTCCGTCCATTAACGTGTTCCATCCATCACGTTCCACCAAAACCATCGCCTTCCCGAGAGACGGTAAATTGGTTTTCCGTGCTATTTGCGACCGAATATTGAACCGATGTGTCCTTTTCCGGCCGTAAACTATGCCCCAATATTTCCGCATGGCTGTAAAACCCTGCGCCGTTTAAAATAACACACAAAAGTAAAAGATAAAAACTAGTTTTAAACCCCCTGTCATTTAGAATGAGAGTTCACTGGTGACCACTGTTGTTGGTTGAACAGAACCGAGATCTCATTCACAGTAGAATTTGTAGCCTAAATTATCATCCTAATCGAGGAAAGTATTTGTTATGTCCCCCTGATTTATTTATGGTGATTTTACGAGGCTGGTAGTAGTCTGTAAGTTACACGACATATAAATATATCTGAATGTGATTAGCCATAACACGAGTTTTAAAAAAAACATTCAACAGAGAAATTCAGATGAAACCATAAGATGATTGTAACCCCTTAATAGCTTTAAGATATTGTGACGGTTTAGTGAGGTGCATAGCTTTTAAACGCTTTTTATGTAGGCATAAAGAGCGAGCCAGTGCGCGCGTCAAGTAATGTCAAAGGGACATTTTTCACGTCCAGGTCAGGACTCAGGGCGATGCTGATGAAGTGCACCAGCGTATGCTGTTACTTCGTGTTGTCACAGGGAAGTGAGGGCATTTAAAGGCTCTTTGTCGCAGGATATGTGATATGCTATTGGCTTGCTTGCTACCCCAGTAATAGTAATGCACCAGTGACGCGAATTTGTTAGCCGACACGCTTAGATACCTGCGCTGTCACCGTAGCCTACATTGTTTTCTTCACATGATGACTTTATGTCGTCGTGCCAGTCCCCCGCCACTGCCAGTCGTGAGTTGTACGTGTTATAACGTATAGTCTGCGCACGTGGCAGCGTTTGAAGTTATTTCTGTATCCATGCCTGTTGGGTAACGCGTGGGTGCGCCGCTGACGCGCGTATGGGAGTCACGTAACATCACAGTTTGCTGCCTGCGAATGACTTGCTTATGCGTTCGCTTAGCTTAGTGTAAACCATAGAATCACAAACGCAATAGGCTATAGGTTTTAGAAAACGTTGAACTTCCTTGGCTTTGGAATTTATCAGTCTGTCTTTCAAACAAGGGCTACTGTTGTTCCCGCGATCCAATGAATGCCTACTGCTTTTCACCGCGATCCAGTCAATACCTACTGCTTTTCACCGCAAAGATTTGTTAATGCTGATCAGAATGTACCAAATTATGTTTTCCAGTTATGCATCAGCGCGACAGAGGCGACGTGGCATATTAGTAATCTCCTCCATATGGGAAATTCACGAGTAATCAGCTGTGTAATGTCATACTAGTTGAAAAACACATAGAAAAATGTTTATTTATCAAGTGTAAACTTGGATTATTTAAGCACTTCTCTCTCTCTCACTCTGTGTATGTACACGCTGTTCTAACCTGATTTTTTATTAAGCCCTTTTGATTAAATCAAGCTTGGGAACATTGTACATATACTCATGTTCTCTAGGTGCGCGTGTGTGTGTGTGTGTGTGCGCGTGTGTATTCATTATCTGTTCCAATGCCTTACTCATTGTGTGTGCTTCATGCTGTTAGGTCAGCCTGCTGATTGATTGTAGGAATAGCAGCCTCAGCCGTAATTACATTCGCTCACTGCTGATCACTCTGACCTTTGACCTCTGAAGCAACTGTCTCATGCACACGTCTTTTGCACTGCAGGTTAGCGTTGTTTTGTTACGAGAAAAAAAAAAAAACACACTTTCCCAAAGAGCTACAGGCCCACACAAGCAGCATGGATGTCCTGTATGTGCGTGCGTTTGATTTGGAGCGCTGATCTAGGATCAGTCTTACCGTGTGTTTCCCACTGTAAATATTTACAGCACTTCTACTGTATGGAGCACGTGGGAGGCAGAGCCCAGTCCACTATAATTACAGCTATTTAATCACACTTGTTTAGCTGACGCTTTTCTCCAAAGCAACTTGCTGTTGATTAGATTATGCAGGGGCATTGTGGAGCGATGTGGGGGTTAAGGGCCTTGCTCAAGGGCACAACGGCTGATTGTGGCTACACCGGGGCTTGAAACACCAAAACACTGCCTCTAGGCAGTAGGCTGCCCCCATATGCTGCGTAGCTGAGGCGGAAACCATGCCGACAGCAACCATAGAAATTAAGGGAATAACGGATCACGTGCTTGAGTGGCAGTCACCTCACCCCCCCCCCCCCCCCCCCGCCACACCTCCTCGCCTTCTTCCTGTGGGCCTCCCATTACTCAGAAAAATGCATCCTATGTTCCTCCTCTTGTCTCCTCCACTCTCTCCTCCACATGTCTTCTCCACTTGTCTCCTCCACATGTCTTCTCCACTTGTCTCCTCCACTCGTCTCCTCCACTCGTCTCCTCCACATGTCTCCTCCACTCGCCTCCTCCCCCCCTGTACACCTGGATGGGAGACCAGGTGGTGGTGGAGGGAAAGGAGGATAGGTTGCTCCAGTGCTGGGACGCACCAGACCGCTGTAAGCACACAGGGGCGTCCGCACCTCCCTTACTCCTGGGCTCTGCCTTCGACACAAACCCACAACCCCTCAAACCCTGGCTTTTATTCATGTTAAAGGGCAAAAGGGTTGCAGTCAATGAATGTACTCATTATTGTATTCACAATCTTTTATTTGTACAGTGGCACTTTTACGCTGAAAAACCTACCTAGCACAGTACCGGTGTGAACATTTTGCTTATGATTCTTATTATTATTAATGCTAATAGTAGTTATTGTTGTTATTCATTTAAAGTCTACTGCAATCTTACAACATGTTTCAGGCACTGGCGTGCTCTGTGATGCAACTTTGGGTTCAAGAGAGACAATGTACTTTACTTTTAAATTAAAGTTGTGTTATTATTATTATTATTATTATTATTATTATTAGCTTGCTTTGAACTGGAACTAAATAGGCACACAGATAATTTACAAGCAGAGGCCGGCGAACAGGATGTTTTTTGTTTTTTTAACTGAGCAGAAGTGGATTTGAAAGGAAAAAGGCGTCCAGGACAGAACATTAGGTCTCTGGTCCTCTGCAGTGCCATTCTGGGGCTCTGACCTTATTTTAACCCTCTGGAGCAGTGAGGTCACAGACATGCCGTTAGAATGTTCTCAACCCAACATTCTAATGCTGATGGTGAATTCGAAGCAACGGCGTCTGGGAATTTAGAAAAAAGAGCAGAACATTATTATTATATATTTTTTAAACCTACTTTTCAAAGGGGTTAGCCTTAGCCTTATGTTTTCCTCACTGTGTGTGTGTGTGTGTGTGTGTGTGTGTGTGTGTGTGTGTGTGGGGCAGCTTGACCACACAGAGGGTGTGTGTGTGTGTGTGTGTGTGTGCGTGTGTGGGGCAGCTTGACCACACAGAGGGGGTGTGTGTGTGTGTGTGTGTGTGTGGGGCAGCTTGACCACACAGAGGGTGTGTGCGTGTGTGTGTGTGTGTGGGGCAGCTTGACCACACAGAGGGTGTGTGCGTGTGTGTGTGTGTGTGTGTGTGGGGCAGCTTGACCACACAGAGGGTGTGTGCGTGTGTGTGTGTGGGGCAGCTTGACCACACAGAGGGTGTGTGCGTGTGTGTGTGTGGGGCAGCTT
Organism: Conger conger; assembly: GCF_963514075.1. NCBI lineage: Eukaryota > Metazoa > Chordata > Actinopteri > Anguilliformes > Congridae > Conger > Conger conger. The sequence goes on along the minus strand of NC_083760.1, from coordinate 92,628,718 downwards.
GACCACACAGAGGGTGTGTGTGTGTGTGTGGGGCAGCTTGACCACACAGAGGGTGTGTGTGTGTGTGTGTGTGTGTGTGTGTGGGGCAGCTTGACCACACAGAGGGTGTGTGCGTGTGTGTGTGTGTGTGGGGCAGCTTGACCACACAGAGGGTGTGTGCGTGTGTGTGTGTGTGTGTGCGTGTGTGGGGCAGCTTGACCACACAGAGGGGGTGTGTGTGTGTGTGTGTGTGTGTGTGGGGCAGCTTGACCACACAGAGGGTGTGTGTGTGTGTGTGTGTGTGTGTGTGTGGGGCAGCTTGACCACACAGAGGATGTGTGTGTGTGTGTGTGTGTGGGGCAGCTTGACCACACAGAGGGTGTGTGTGTGTGTGTGGGGCAGCTTGACCACACAGAGGGTGTGTGTGTGTGTGTATGTGTGTGCACAGTTGGACTGAACATGCTCACTGAGAAGCTGACACAAGCATCACTGCCCCCCCCCAGTAAGTCACCTTGTACAGGACTGTCTGCTCAGCGGAAGCAGGCAGTAATAGAACACCCCCCCCCCCCACCCCCACCCCCACCCCCACCCCACACACACACACTCACACACACACGCACTCCTAAACCCACACAGTGTGGTGTTCCCCCTCCATGCCTGGCGTGATATGGCCTGCTGCTCCACAGAACTGTCCTTTGCGACTACATCTCCCATGATGCCCCTGAACAACAGCTACACACGAGCGCATGGACATGTGACATGTGACTCTGGGAACAAGTGAAAAGGGAGGGAAAGCGGACGTATCGGGGGCGATACTTCCGGCATACCGCTCCCTGATTTAATAGAGCGGCAAAAGATAAATATAAGCAAACTACATAACGTTGAAGTCCGGAGTCAAATTATGTTTTTCATGGTTTAAATACACAGCTATATACTGAAGACGATGGGATTTCAGTTCGTAAAACGTAATATTCCGCATTTTTAGATCGCCGAGATGTACTAAAACACAAGCTTCCCATGATGCTTCCCACTATTCCAGTGACAAAATTTCCACAAATGGACCATCCTAATGCCACCGACAGTGTGTCTGTAACAACTCTTGACTTAACTAACTCTAACTTATAAACTTGGCCTATCGATTGCAACCTGCAACCGATGTCAAGCGCAATTGGGGAAATTAGCCTGTGTGTTGGTACGTCCTGGCCATCCCAGGATGGACAACGTCGTCTTTGTTATTGCACTTTGTACACAAATCTGACTATGTTCGTAAATACAAATTTTTTAGAAAAACTCAGAGAAGCTGCATAGCGATTATTTGCGAATGATCTAAAGCCTTGTAATTTTGTGTCCGTAGAACGATTTAATGCTTAATTTGCTTATATGAAGTTGTTGTTGTTGCCGTCTTGATGAAATCCGCTAGCATAGCGCTTAGCTGTGCACTGGAAATGTTTTTCCTCCCCGTTAGACCTACGTCCTTTTTTCTCACTTTCTCTGTTCAAATGCACAGACAGGAGGTTGCACTGTACGCTGAAAGCAAATAAACTGTTTGACAGAAAGTTGTGGACTCGCTTTCTTTCTTTCCGTTCTCAGACCTTGCTTTTCTGCGAAAGCATTTCCTTAACTCTTTTTGTTTCAAACGCCCTTTTCAAAAGTGCAAGAATGCTTTTCCAAAAGTGATTGCCGAGGCAAAAGAAACGGAATTTGCTGAATGGGTGCATGGTCATTCTGTTCTTGCTCCTCCTTTATAGACCTGAATAAGCAAATCTTTTTTTCTTTTTTTTTCTTTTTTTTTTAATGGGAGCCTGAGAGGGCAAAATGCAGCCGTGCGATTTCTCCCATCACACGTCTCTCCCCCATCCTTCTCAATCTCCGCCTGCACCACCACAAAGCCACACAATTCATTTAAGCGATTTTTTTGGGGGGGGGGGGTTCAGTTTTCCGCCGTTATCGCCCGGCAGTTTTTCCACTCCCATTTCAGAGCGGAGACGTGAAGCACGGCGGAGATTGTTTTTTTTTCTTTTTTTCGCAGCGTTTCCAGTAAGTGCTGCCCTCACTGCTCCATTAGCGCGTTTAAAAAGGGCAGCAGGAGACGGAGGCCGGCTCGCTGTTAATGATTTACAAAGTGCCGTTAAGTGCTCACAGCCCGCGTCATCCCAAACCACGCCGGACAGCCGTGAAACCACAGCGGCTTCGAGAGAGTTTTTACAGCTCGGGACTGTAGGATAGCTCATCAGCCATCCCCCTGCTGTAAAACCCAGCTATGCCAGCTCGAAAATTGAGCTGATCGAGCTGGTCTAGCTGGGTATGAGCCGGTCAACCAGCTGGCGCAGGTAGCTTGTCTGAGCTAGTAGTTGATCACCCAGTTACCAGCTGTTTCAAAACCAGGCTGGAGCTAGTCAAACCATGTCAAGCTAAGACCTGGTCTGAACTGGTCAACCAAACCTAGCTTGAGCAGTTTTTTAGTTTTTTTTTCCAGCAGGGATGTTTTCTTTTGAGCTATTGAGCTAACATGTACAGTAGTAGTTTATTCCAGTTTATTCCAAGTGAAAACAACAATGCTTCGCGGAAAGAAAGCGGACATTTCCAGGTGAGGAGGTTGAGGGCCGAGGAGGCAAAGCGCGGCTTGTTGTGGTTACCATGGTCCCTTTCATCTCCATGGCAACAGCCTTGCCAACGATGACGGCGATGTCAGGATGACCCATGAGCTACTGACTCCCCACCCCCCCAACCCCCAACCCCCCCCCCACCCCCATTACACTCTACAGTCTCCATTTCAGTGCACTCTCTGTAAAAGGTTCTGATCCTCCGATAACGCCAGCAATCCCACTCAGCGTGAGGCTAATCCCTCAGCCGTTGGCCGGGGGTATGCTGCGTGTGCTAATGCTGGGATTGGTATGATTTTGGGAGAGAGACACGGGGTGCGTTTGTTTATTCCCCATTTTATTTAATCCTCCAATGCTAACAGTCTGCTACAATTTCATGGGAGGGAGTGAACTGCGTTGCTCTCGGTATCTCAGTTTTTGGTTGCTGTGGCATCAGTTGGTTGGGGATGAGTTTGGGCCAAGGTTCTAGCTGAGGCACTGCCATCATACCCTTGAGCAAAATAATAATATGAATTGATTAGACTAAGCAGGGGACAATCCCTCCTGGAGCAATGCGGGGTAAAGGGCCCAACAGCTTTGAGGATCTTATTGTGGCTACACTGAGGATTGAACCACCAACCTGCCGGGTCCCCGTCATGTACCTGAGCTGCTAGGCTACAGGCTGCAAAGGTGCTTCACCTGAGCAAAAATCCAGCTAAACTGTATGTAGCCTAATCTGTATGAGCTCCTCTGGACAAGAACATCTCCACTAAACGACAAAATGTAAATGCAATGGTTGAGTTCTGGGGATACAAACTACGGGTGACATTAGCTCAGGAGGTAAGTCTGGCAGTCGGAGGGTTGCCAGTTCGATCCCACCCTGGGTGTGTCGAAGTGTCCCCGAGCAAGACAACCTAACCCCCAATTGCTCCTGATGATCTAGTTGGTGCCTTGCATGGCAGCCAGTTGCCGTTGGTGTGTGAGCGCATGTATGAATGGGTGAATGAGAAGCATCAATTGTACAGCGCTTTGGATGAAATTCCAACCATTTACCATTTACCATTTACACGCCAATTGTGTGTGCGGAGTTTGCCTGTTCTCCCCGTGTCTGTGCGGAGTTTGCCTGTTCTCCCCGTGTCTGTGTGGGCTTCCTCCCGCAGTCCAAACACGTGCAGGCTAGGCTAGTTAGGGAGGTCATTAACGGGGCGTTGCTGTGAATGAGCCTGTGTGCCTATTTCATTCTGTGGATAGAAACCCAACCTCCCACAGAACAGACAGCATATTTCACAATTCACATGCACTATTCATCGCGTTCTATACTTGGAAACCAGTGCTTTCATTAATATTTCAATATTTATCCTTTGATTCCCCCCCCCCCCCTTCTCCACATGGGAGGAGGGAGGGTGTAGATGTACTTTATCTTTTAATGAATGTTGAAAGTATTTTTTTAAATCCCAGTATATCATTAATGCTCTGCTCATTTTGCATGATTACATATTACATAACTGCTCCGTGTTCTTACATCACAGAGTATGCATTCAGCACATTTAAGTACTTTTTAATTTGTGCATTATAACTACATTAGCAGAGGAACCATTCGACTTGCACAAACTGTGTTACACACACACACACACACACACACACACATAGAAACACACATACAGACACAATAGAACTGTACTTTTTCATGTTAGGGGTAAAAGTAACTTCTTTAATGATCATGTCAAAAAATAAAATGTCATGACTAAGATGACATTTTTCAGCCAAAAAAAGACAAAGACAAAAAATACATAAAAACTGTACAAAACCACACAGGTGTGACTGCTGGTATTCGCATGCAATGCAATCTACTGTTTTGAATTACAACAGGATGGGAGATTGTGGGAACAGAATACACTTTAAAACCAACAACATCAGTAAAGCGTAACGACTTAACAACACTGTATTCAAGCCTAGAAATATTTTTTTTTGCTGTTGCATTCCTCTGGCCTTGGCCGAAACCGTATCTCTGGTCCAATTCTGATTGGCTAAAGCAGTCCAATCCTGGCTGGGTGAATTGAGTTACTAGTTTCACCAATTCATATGAAGTCACCCCCTTAGTGATACCAATATTTTCTATCAAAAAGCTTATTTTCCCATCTCCCCCCCCCATTCTCGCCCTATGCTCAGATATAAATCTAGCGTGCCCTCCTTTGGAAACTGCTCAAGTGTTTTTAATTGGTTAGCTGTGGTATGTCATTTACTCTTTAAAGTACATCTTTCTTGTTGTGAGATTAGTGCAGTCAGCACAAACACGCTCAGTGACACCCCAACTCCCTGACAGTGAGTTTAGCACAGCACTAACACTGCTAACACGCTAAGTGACACTCCTTACTCCCTTGCAGTGAGTTTAGCACAGTGCTAACACGCCAAGTGACACCCCTACTCCCTTACACTGAGTTTAGCAAAGTGTTAACATGCTAATTGACACTCCTTACTCCCTTACAGTGAGTTTAGCACAGCGCTAACAGCACAGACACCCCTGCCTGACAGTGAGTTTAGCGAAGTGCCCCTACAGGCAGTTTTCTGAAATGGGAGCTCCGGATGAAAACAGCTTAAAACTGAGCATGTTCTGTTCCATTTTGACACCAGCTGTGTCTGCATGAGGCACAGCTGAGCCATACTGTGACCCCCCCCCCCCCCCCCACTAATAAAAACACAAAAAACACATGGGGGGCAAATTACCCACAGTTCCAGTATCTCAAAGAAGCCCTGTTGTTCCTGTTTGATTTGTGATTTCCGCAGTTTCATTTGTCCAGTAAAGCCAAAATAAGGCACCCTGTTTTTAACGCATTCAAGGCCAGCGCACCAAGGCCAGCAGGTGAGCTGGACTCTCTGAACACACACCACTCATCTTAGGTTTTGCTAATATCCCGCACCTGCAGTACTGGGCTGAATACTGAGACATGGGCACGGCAGTTTTGGTAAGTGAAGGAAAAAACTAAATTTGGTAAAAACAGGCAATCCTTTCTTAGAATGTTCAGCTGCTTTGTTGTGAAAAATAAAACACACACAGTACCATCGTCGGTTTGAAGGTGAGTTCTCCTCAAAGTCATTTTTCCTTTTCAGCAGCCAACATTTCTATCTCGCTCTCTCATTCCCTCTATCACTCTCTCACACACACACCACACACACACACACACACACACACATAACCTCTCTCTCACTCTCTCACACTCACTCACACACACACACACACACACACACAACCTCTCTCTCACTCTCTCACACTCACTCACACACACACACACACACACACACACAAACACACACACACACACACAAGTGTAGGAAGGTGAACCACAGCCGCAGTGTGAGGCCGGAAGGGATGGCGACGAGCGGTTTGTTGCGTTGTGTTGAAAATGGGTCAGTTCTCGCCGAGGGAGAGTGACCAAACCTGGCAAGGTTTCGGCCGTGCACTGTTCAGTATGCACTGTTCAGTACACGCTTATGAGTGCAGAGCCACCAGGCAGGCAGAGTTCTGTAGTTATTTGTGTAGTTAAGTGTACGAGAGATCTCGCATGTTAAGAGTGATTTTTTTTAGTAACAACTATAATTTGTCAGTCCATCAATGATTGTGGAGAAAGTGTGTGTTGAAAAGCCAGGGCAGTGGGGATGGATCCAGGAGATCCAGTCACTCACAGGAATGTCACAGTGGGAATGTCACAGAGGGAATTCTGCCGTCTCTGTAGCTCTGTCTGAAAGGCCCCAGGAGAGACACACAGGCCAAGGTTTTCCTGCACTGGGCAGCCGTGAACAGAGATCGCCCCACAAAGGCCCTTCCCGGAATGCAACGGGTTCCGGGTCACATTGAACGATCAAGCAGGCCAGAGTTTGCCCTTCCGTCCCAGAATGCACTGCAGCGTAGAGTTGAGATTCAGATGAAGCAGGATGGCCGGCTTCACACTCTCTCTTAGCGTTCCGACTCCCGAGCCGTCTGAACCAGACATTTTCCGATTTCCAAGGGAAGATATTCCTCAGGAACGTTCAGGAAGTGTCACACAGCACCGGAAAACAGCGCGGGCCGAGCAACTGCCGGAGAGAGAGTTTGCGCTTCCACTTCCGGAGGTGCGGAGTGACTCTGCAGACGTCTCCACAACCACGGCGGCGCCCTCCCGCCGTGCGCTCTTCCATCTTTCGCAAAAAATTATCATCATAAAATAGCGACAAACAATAATAAAAATAAAGTTACTGTGATCATGGGCATCGCACGTTATCGGTTTCCCCAAAAGGCCAGCCCGCTAGCTTGGTGACTGCAGAGAGCTCTGCCGTACAGGAGTTTATACACAATAATGGGACGAAGACAAAACTGAGACATCACAAGCTGTGCACGGTCTTTTCCCCTTTTGAGTGAGTGGCATGTGAGGCGTGGGGAGTACCAGCCTCGTTCCTCAGCCAGGTGTGTGGTTCTGGGGTCCGGTGGGGGCCCACCGGGACGGGAGGGCGGTTCTGCTGGGTCGGGTGGGGCGGGGCGGGGCGGGGCGGGGCGGGGGCCTGAGTCAGTCGGGGAGCTTGTGAACATAGTTGACGGGGAACGAGCCACACCTGGACGCGTCACCGTCGATGTGGCCCACCTGGAGACGGAGTCAGCAGTCAGGAATCATTCTGCCATATTCCTAAACATTCCTAAACATATTCCTGGACACTTCCGCACAATATCCGGAACGTGGTCCTAACGTTCCCCGTTCTACACGGTTCTACAGCCTCAGCGTGTCCGTGAATCCAGTCGTACAGGTTTTCAAATGTTCTATTTTACTATGATTATTATTACTTATCTTATCTTATTATTATTAAGAGTATTTATACCAGTGGGCGGGGCTGTCCAGTGGAGGGAGGAGCTTAGTTGCCACTTACCCACCAATGAGAGTCCTCCGAGCACGTCACCACGATGACCTCGTCCTTGAAGAAGGCCAGTTGCTCTGTGCTGACCGCCCGACAGTCCACCAATGCCTGGACCCGTTTCTTACGAGGCTTCACCTGAGACACCTGAGACAGACACGCCCTTTTATACACCAATCAACCAATCAAAACATAAGATTTTAAGTTTCATTACATTTGCATGACTGGGGCCTGGTAGGTTGGTGGTCCTCAGTGTAGCCACAATAAGATCTGTGTAGGTGTTGGGCCCTTCAGCAAGGCCCTTAACCCCACATTGCTCCAGGGGGGATTGGCCCTGCTTGGCCCCTATTTAGACAACAGCAACGGTTTCCAAAAATCCCTTTACCCTTGCTTTTCCAAAAAAAATCTGTGTTCATACATCAACATTACGATAAAGATCCCCCTTTACACGGTTACGCAAAAATATTTGAAACGCTGTAGTATGCATGCCAGGCCAATGGGTGGCGGTGTAGCTTTGCAACTCAACACCTCGCGCATGCATATTAGGGTCTGTGTCGCCACAGTTTCATGTCATCACCCACCTCCCCTCCCTCCTCCATTATCACAACAATTGTGTCAATTAACCAAATTACACGGAAACGGTAGGGACGGCGTAATCAAATAATTCCACTCTGCAACCCGTTATCAAAATGTAACGTTTTCAGCCCTCCAAAACGCGACAAAAGTGTGCCATTTTTGGCAGGCACAGTTGTCGTGTAAAGCCACCCTAAGCATAAGTCACATTGGGGAGAAAGTGTCATGTAAATAACTGTACGGTAATGTAATATAGTGCAGTGTAATATAACTTGTAATAATGTAATGCAACGCAATGTAGTTCTAATGTAACATAGTTCTAATGTAGTGTTGTGTAGTGTAGTGTAATGTAGTTTAGTGTAGTGTAGTGTAGCGTAGTTTAGTGTAGTGTAATCTAGTGTTGTGTAGTGTAGTTTAGTGTAGTGTAATGTTGTGTAATGTAGTTTAGTGTAGTGTAATGTAGTGTACTTTAGTGTAGTTTAGCGTAATGTAGTGTAGTTTAGTGTAGTGTACCGTAGTGTAATGTAGTTTAGTGTAGTTTAGTGTAGTGTACCGTAGTTTAGTGTAGTGTAGTGTACCGTAGTGTAGTGTACCGTAGTTTAGTGTAGTGTACCGTAGTGTAGTGTAATGTAGTGTAGTGTAGTGTACCGTAGTGTAATGTAGTGTAATGTAGTGTAGTTTTGTGTAGTGTAGTTTAGTGTAGTGTAGTGTACCGTAGTGTAGTTTAGTGTAGTGTAGTGTAATGTAGTGTAGTGTACCGTAGTGTAGTGTAGTTTAGCGTAATGTAGTGTACCGTAGTGTAGTGTAGTTTAGCGTAGTGTAGTGTACCGTAGTGTAGTGTAGTGTAATGTAGTGTAGTTTTGTGTAGTGTAGTTTAGTGTAGTGTAGTGTACCGTAGTGTAGTTTAGTGTAGTGTAGTGTAATGTAGTGTAGTGTACCGTAGTGTAGTGTAGTTTAGCGTAATGTAGTGTACCGTAGTGTAGTGTAGTGTACCGTAGTGTAGTGTAATGTAGTGTAGTGTAGTGTACCGTAGTGTAATGTAGTGTAATGTAGTGTAGTGTAGTGTACCGTAGTGTATTGTAGTGTAATGTAGTGTAGTTTTGTATAGTGTAGTTTAGTGTAGTGTAATGTAGTGTAGTGTACCGTAGTGTAGTGTAGTTTAGCGTAGTGTAGTGTACCGTAGTGTAGTGTAGTTTAGCGTAGTGTAGTGTACCGTAGTGTAGTGTAATTCCTCGTACCATGGCGTTCCGGCGGGGGCGTGTCATGGGGACAGGGACAGGTGAGGATGTGGGCGGGGCTGTGGGCGGGGCTGTGGGCGGGGCTGTGGGCGGCGGTGTAGGCGGGGCACTTCCAGCCAGGCTGCTGTACAGCTCCTCCTGGCTCCCTGTAAACACCGGCGATGTTGTGGCACAGGATGATGATGTCGTGGAGCAGGATGATGATGTCGTGGCGCAGGATGATGATGTCGTGGCGCACTTCCCCTGGCCTCCGCTGCTGGTGCGGCGGTATGAGGTGGTCTTCTCCGAGCTGCACGCAACAAGACACGCGTGTAACACGCATGTAACACTCACACGCAACAAGACACGCGTGTAACACACATGTAACACTCACACGCAAATGGACAAGCGTGTAACACGCATGTAACACTCACACGCAACAAGACACGCGTGTAACACGCATTTAACACTCACACGCAAATGGACACGCGTGTAACACGCATGTAACACTCACACGCAACAAGGCACGTGTGTAACACGCATGTAACACTCACACGCAAATGGACACGCGTGTAACACTCATGTAACACTCACACGCAACGCAACATGCATGTAACACTCACACACAATGCGACACGCATGTAACACTCATATGCAACGAGACACGCATGTAACACTCACATGCAATGCGACACGCATGTAACATGCATGTAACACTCACACGCATGTAACACTCACATGCAATGCGACACGCATGTAACATGCATGTAACACTCACACGCAATGTGACACGCATGTAACACTCACACGCAACAGTTAGAAACCACTCGCTGAGAACTGCCGTGTATGAACACAAATCACACTAATTTCATCCCAGCAGCCAAAAATGGGCTACAAAACAAAGGTAAAACGTTCTTTTTTGACAAAAATTTTACAATATAACACTATCTAATAATATATGAGCGCACACACACTGCATAACATATTTTTTCATATTTACAGCATATTAGTCAGTATATTAACAATACATTAAGCATATTAATCAGTATCACAGTAGTAGTAAAAGGTATACTTGATGCGAAGTGCAAAACATAAAATAATTTTTTTTTTTTTTTTTACATTTAAAATCAGGAAAAAGGGGGCGAGGTGGCTAACTACCACATTTGCCCCAGTAGAGGGGGCTCTACTGAACATGAAAGGCTAGCAGCCGGTGCAGAGAGAAGAAGGAGGAGGACAGATTTACTGCCCCTCAGACAGAGCACTTAAGAGAACCCAGCAGCTCCGAGATTTTATTCTCCCGCAACCGGAGATCTAATGACGTAATGTGTTCCAGTCACAGGATTTGAAGACAGGAGAGATGGGAAGAGGTGGAGACAGAGAGAAAGAGAAAGAGATACAGATATAGATAAAGATTAAATTAGGCAGACACTTGGGGAAATAATAGTATTTATCCTATTACCAGTGTTCAGATTTTAATGTGAAGGTTTCTATTTTTACTGCGTTCATCCTGATTGTGTTTCATTATTAATCGATTCAGCAGTGCAGTTATTTGCAGGTGTGCTGATGAAGAATTATTGAACTGCACTAAATTTAGAGAGAGAGAGAGAGAGAGGGAGGTAGAGGGCGAGAGAGAGGAAGAGGGTGAGAGAGGAATGGAGAGGGAGAGAGAGAGATAGAGAGAGCGAGGAAGAGGGTGAGAGACGGAGGGAGAAGGAGAGAAAGGGAGCAGGGAGAGGGAGAGAGGTAGAGAGGTAGAGGGGAAGAGAGGGAGAGGAAGAGAGAGAGAGGGAGAGAAAGGGAGCGGGGAGGGAGAGGGAGAGGGGGAGAGAGAGGGAGAGAGTGAGAGGTAGAGGGGAAAGAGGGAGGGAGAGGGAGAGAGGGAGGGAGACACTGCAGTGAATCAGGGCAGGGGCACTAAAAAAATCATTGCACTTGTAATTAGTAATTTTTTTTCTTTTCTTTTCTTACAATCGATTTATACAGCTACACATTCACTGGAGCAGTTCGGTGAAAAGCGTCGAGTGCCTGTGTCCCATCTGGGAACTGAACCCGCAACCTGGGACTCACTAAGCGTGACGCTGCAGTGCAGTCAGAGATGAGAGAGAAGGTGGAGACTGAAAGAGGAGAGAAAGAGAGAAAGACGCGGCTGTTCGGCTCTGATCTCCGACCGCGTGCGACACCTCGCACACGCACGCCCGCCCGTCACGCTGAAGCCGCTGCCATGAAACGGAGTATGGACTGATTTTAATTCCGACTGGATTGGCTCCAGTTTGATACAGTTGATTAGACTAAGCAGGAGACAATCCTCCCCTGGAGCAATGCAGGGTTAAGGGCCTTGCTCAAGGCCCCAACGGCTGTGCGGATCTTATTGTGGCTACACCGGGATTAGAACCACTGACCTTGCGTGTCCCAGTCTTTTACCTTAGCCACTACGCTACAGGCCACCCGCATTAGAGGACATTAAATCAACTACATTTTGGAAATGGAGAAGTTCATTGAATTGGGGCAGCCTATAGTCTAGTGGCTAAGTTGCATGACTGGAACCCAGAAGGTTGGTGGTTCAAACCCCAGTGTTGTAACCACAATAAGATCAGTGCAGCTGTTTAGCCCACATTGCTCCTGGGGGGGGACTGGCCCCTGCTTAGTCTAATCAACTGTAAGGTCACTTTGGATAAAAGCATCAGCTAAAATAACCAATATAATGCATTAATTGAAATGGATTTGATTGGCTTTTGAGTTGAATTTAGGAATAGGCTAATTTTAGAGTAGAATAAAATGGCGCTTAGCCAAAAGAACGAGAGACAGCACAGAGAAAGCCCGGAGACCCGCACCTGACTGGGCCCCGCTGGTTCTGGGGGGAGGTGCCGGGGGACTGCCCCTCCCAGCACACCGTCTGCCGCTGCCCCCTGACCACGCCCCCGTGAGGGGACCTGGGGGGGCGGGGCCCCTGGGCCTGTCCGTCAGGGCCCAGGGGGGCGGGGCCGGGCCTGTAGGCCGTGGGATTGGAGGCTCGGCGGATGGGGGCGTTGCCCTCCCGGGTGGAGATGGAGATCTGGGGATCGGAGCGTCCTGTGGTCGGTGGGGGTGGGGGGTGGAGGGTGAAACAGGAAGTAAATGTGAGTAAACAGGAAGTTACAAAATGGAGATAGAAACAGACAGAGATATGAAGGACACACAGGAAGTCAGCTATCTAAGTCATTTAGTCATTAACTAAAGCTAGTTAATGTAATCATCCGCCCAAACATTCATTTCATTTCACAGCCTCTTCTCTCTACAAGGCCTGTTTTTACCTTGTGCTCTTGCTATTTGTGGGCTCAATTCAATTCAATTTT
>NC_083760.1:92603657-92611157 GCF_963514075.1 Conger conger | reverse complement strand
AGACTGTGTGTGTGTGTATATCTAGACTGGTGTGTGTGTATATCTAGACTGTGTGTGTGTGTATATCTAGACTGGTGTGTGTGGATCTCATCCCTCACCGGTCCCTGTGGCAGTGTGTGTGTGTGTGTGTGTGTGAGTGTGTATATATCTAGACTGGTGTGTGTGTGTGTGTGTGTGTGTGTATATATCTAGACTGTTGTGTGTGAGTGTGTGTGTGTGTGTGTGTGTGTGAGTGTATGAGGTGTGTGTGTGTGTGTGTGTGTGTGAGTGTATGAGGTGTGTGTGTGTGTGTGTGTGTGTGTGTGTGAGTGTATGAGGTGTGTGTGTGTGTGTGTGTGTGTGAGTGTATGAGGTGTGTGTGTGTGTGTATGAGGTGTGTGTGTGTGTGTGTGTGTGTGTGAGTGTATGAGGTGTGTGTGTGTGTGTGTGTGAGTGTATGAGGTGTGTGTGTGTGTGTGTGAGTGTATGAGGTGTGTGTGTGTGTGTGTGAGTGTATGAGGTGTGTGTGTGTGTGTGTGTGTATGTGTGTGTGTGTGTGTGTGTGTGTGTGTGTGTGTGTGTGTGAGTGTATGAGGTGTGTGTGTGTGTGTGTGTGTGTGAGTGTATGTGTGTGTGTGTGTGTGTGTGTATATCTAGACTGTGTGTGTGGATCTCGTCCCTCACCGGGCCCTGTGGCAGTGTGTGTGTGTGAGTGTGTGTGAGTGTATGAGGTGTGTGTGTGTGTGTGTGTGTGTGAGTGTATGAGGTGTGTGTGTGTGTGTGTGTGTGTGTGAGTGTATGAGGTGTGTGTGTGTGTGTGAGTGTGTGTGAGTATATCTAGACTGGTGTGTGTGGATCTCGTCCCTCACCGGTCCCTGTGGCAGACTCATGGGCCGGGCCAGGTCCTCCCCCTCGGCGTAGAGCTGCAGCAGGGCGGTGAGGTCGCGGGTCCTGGTGGCGTGGAACACGCGGTGCGGGTCCTCGCTCTCCTTCCGCACCACGTAGCGTCGCTCCGCGTACTTGGCCACGATGTACTCCTTCCGCGCGTTCCTGGGGGGGGAGAGAGACGCATTCACAGACTCACCGCCACAGACCCACACGGCCGCACACGCAGGGAGTGCGTTCACAGGGAGGGGAGACCGAGAGAGACAGGTGGTGGCACGTTCACACAGAGTCGGTCATGCGTTCACAGGGAAGGATGGATAAGCCTTTAGGGTCGTTACATCACAAGGAGAGAGGGGGTGACATCACAATGAGAGAGGTGGTGACATCACAAGGAGAGAGGGGGTGACATCACAAGGAGAGAGGGAGTGACATCACAAGGAGAGAGGTGGTGACATCACAAGGAGAGAGGGGGTGACATCACAAGGAGAGAGGTGGTGACATCACAAGGAGAGGTGGTGACATCGCAAACAGTATGGAGCAACACTCACACTTCGGGAGAGATGGCTGCAACTTTATAATTTACAAGGAGAATTATTTAGAATCATGTGTGTGACACATCTGAGGGGATTCTGATGCATGCATCCTCAGCTGAATCTCACAAATAACGCATTGTATGCAGCATTTTTTCTTTTTCATCTTGAGGTCAAAGAATATTATTTGGAAGAGGAGAAGTGGCCATTATATTAAATTAATAAACCACTGTTATTTCATATTTATTCATAAATTAATGTCATTTATAGGTTGGCAGAGCATGCAACGCTCTGATAAGCCCCGCCCCCATGTCTTAGTTGCACACAATAAAGCACATATTTTAATACATTTCTCAACACACTAACACGTGTACTCATTAAAGAACAGTAGAATCTCTCAGAACAGCGGCAATCACACGCGACGGCAAAACTCACATGTCACTCTGTGGGAGGGGCTTGACGGTGTCGTTGGGAAGCCCCGCCTCCATGATGTCGTTGAACCTGGTGTTGCCGATGCTGACGGCCAGCTGTGTGGGGGGGGTCGGGGGAGACAGACTGGTGTTTGTCAGGTGTCACAGAATATGTACGGCAGAAAATTCAGGCAAAGCACCTTTAGTTCTGAGGCCAGAATGCCAATGCCATACCTGTGATTTGAACCCGCAACCTCCTGAATTAAAATCCCAGCTTTACCCTAACCAATAGGCAACGCTGCCACAACGTTATTCTACAATACTTCTCAAATGTTCAACCATATACAGCAGGAATCATTCAATCTGCCCCTGGTTTTCTTTTCTCCCAGGTGATTAACTGAACAGGCCAGTCTTCTCACCTGGCTCCCAGGTAAAGGGAGGGTGGAAAACCGGGAGTTCTCTGCCCTCAAGGACCAGTTTTGACCACAATTCAAGGTTAATATACGAGCTACCACATATAGCCAGCAGGGGGCCCCAAAGTCCCCAGGACCCCAAGAAACTGCACAGTGTGTGTGTGAGACGCACAGACGCACAGACGCACAGTCGCACAGACACACAGGCACACAGGCACACAGGCACACAGGCACACAGGCACAGGGACACACGGGCACACGGGCACACGGGCACACGGGCACACGGGCACACGGACACACGGACACACGGACACACGGACACACGGACACACGGACGCAGAGGCACACAGACACACAGACACACAGACACACAGACGCACGGGCACACGGGCACACGGGCACACGGGCACACGGGCACACGGGCACACGGGCACACGGGCACACGGGCACACGGGCACACGGGCACACGGACACACGGACACACGGACGCAGAGGCACACAGGCACACAGGCACACAGACACACAGACACACGGACACACGGACACACAGACACACGGACACACAGACACAGACGCACAGACGCACAGACGCACCAGAAGCTCGGACGTGCTGAGCATGTCCAGGGTGAGGGACTGGATGCGGGAGCAGTGCACGCCCAGCTCCCGGTGGATTCCGGAACACTCTATGCAGGTGAGGATGCCCAGGTTGGTGGAGAGCCAGGTGGGGTCTGTCGGGGAGTGACGGGGTTAAGTGCCACAGCTCACAGGGCGCAGTGGCAGTGCGCCGGCCGAGAGTCGAACCAGCAACCCCCTCGACACGGGACCTCTAAACGTTACACCACTCTGGTGCTACGCATTCAGCGAAGGAAACACCTACTCCACTTCCATGACAACACACTATGTACCTGCGTCTCTAACCCTCGAAGGAGTAAAACAGCACATTCTAATGCTGATGTAACGATCGCTGCTGGTTCTAGAACAGTAACTTATAATACTGAAGAAGAAAAAAACAAAAACGATTTACCTACCAAAGGACTAAAATAAAAACAGTTACATTACCAGTGGATCTTCTCTGTAAAAAGGCACACATGCACACACTGTACTCATCACCGGTCTACACACTTTTACCCAACTACCTTAATTATTATTTTTTTCTTTTTCATTTATCATTTATTTTTATGTATTTTCCCTTTTTCTCATTACATTACATTAATGGCATTTGGCAGACGCTCTTGTCCAGAGCGACATACAGTTGATTAGACTAAGCAGGAGACAATCCTGGAGCAATGCAGGGTTAAGGGCCTCGCTCGAGGGCCCAACGGCTGTGCGGATCTTCTTGTGGCCACACCGGGATTAGAACCGCCGACCTTGCGGGTCCCAGTCATGCACCTTAACCACTACCCCAACAATTTGGCAGCCAACTGCACCCCATGTAATGCCCTCGGTGTCGGCGGGGGCCGCGCCCGCACCCCGCCCCGTCAGCGCAGCTCTTACTGGGGGCCCCGCAGTCGCAGCAGACCTCGTTCCCGGCCATGGTGCGCAGCTCCGAGATGACGGCGCGCGCCAGCTCCTGCAGGCTGCTGTCCTGGAACTGCATCTGGTCCCCCCCCAGGGCCACGTTCAGCGCCTCCTCCTTACTGTTCTGCAGGACCGACACCCAGCTGAGGGGGGCGACAGAGAGCAACGCTTACACCTGCAGTACGCACACCCAGCTGGACACCACACCAGGGTCAAATCCGTAATCCATCCATCCATCCATCATCACCCGCTTATCCGGAGTCGGGTCGCGGGGGCAGTAGGCAAAGCCGGGTATTCCAGGCGTCCCTCTCCCCAGCAACGCATTCTAGCTCCTCCTGGGGGATCCCGAGGCGTTCCCTGGCCAGGAGAGATATATAATCTCTCCAGCGGGCACTGGGTCTCCCTCGGGGTCTCCGCCCAGTTGGACGAGCCCGGAAAACCTCCAAAGGGAGGCGCCCGGGAGGCATCCTGATCAGATGCCCGAACCACCTCAATTGGTTCGACGCGAAGGAGCAGCGGCTCTACTCCGAGCTCCCTCCGGATGTCCGAGCTCCTCACCCTATCTCTAAGGCTGAGCCTGGCCACCCTACGGAGGAAGCTCATTTCGGCCGCTTGTATACGCGATCTCGTTCTTTCGGTCACTACCCAAAGCTCGTGACCATAGGTGAGGGTTGGGACGTAGATCGACCAGTAAATCGAGAGCTTCGCCTTCCGGCTCAGCTCCTTCTTCACCACAACGGTCCGGTGCAACGCCCGCATTACTGCTGACGCTGCACCGATCCGCCTGTCGATCTCACGCTCCCTTCTACCCTCACTCGTGAACAAGACCCCGAGATACTTGAACTCCTTCACTTGGGGCAAAGACTCGTTCCCAACCCGGAGGGAGCAATCCACCATTTTCCGGCAGAGAACCATGGCCTCGGACTTGGAGGTGCTTACTCTCATCCCGGCCGCTTCACAGTCGGCTGCAAACCGCTCCAGTGCGTGCTGAAGGTCACGGTCCGATGAAGCCAGCAGAACCACATCATCCGCAAAAAGCAGAGATGCGATTCTGAGGTCACCAAACCGGACACTCTCCTCACCTCGGCTGCGCCTTGAGATCCTGTCCATGAATACCACAAACAGGACCGGTGACAAGGGGCAACCTTGGCGGAGTCCAACACCCACCGGAAACGTGCTTGACTTTGTGCCGAGAATGCGGACACAGCTCTCACTTTGGTTATACAGGGACCTGATGGCTCGTAACAACGGCCCCGATACCCCATACTCCCGCAGTACACGCCACAGGGTTCCCCGGGGGACATGGTCAAAAGCCTTCTCCAAGTCCACAAAGCACATGTGGACTGGATGGGCAAACTCCCATGACCCCGCCAGCAACCCTGCCAAGGTAAAGAGCTGGTCCACTGTTCCACGGCCAGGACGGAAGCCAAATTGCTCCTCCTGAATCCGAGGTTCGACCGTCGGTCGGAGCCTCCTTTCCAGTACCCTAGAGTAAGCTTTCCCAGGGAGGCTGAGGAGTGTGATACCCCGGTAATTGGAGCACACCCTCCGGTCCCCCTTCTTGAAAATGGGGACCACCACCCCGGTCTGCCACTCTACAGGTACTGTCCCCGATCTCCACGCGACACTGAAGAGGCGTGTCAGCCAAGACAGCCCAACAATGTCCAGAGCCTTCAGCATCTCAGGGCGAATCTCATCTACACCCGGCGACCTGCCACTGAGGAGCTTTTTGACTACCTCAGCAACTTCCGCCAGGGATATAGGTGCAGATTCCCCTGAGTCTTCAGGCTCTGCCTCTTCCACAGAGGACGTGTTGTTCGGGTTCAGGAGCTCCTCGAAGTGCTCTTTCCACCGCCCGACAATATCCCCAGTCCGGGTCAGCAGTTCTCCTCCCCTGCTGAAAACAGCCTGAGACAAGCCCTGCTTTCCCTTTCTGAGTCGTCGGATGGTTTGCCAGAACTTCCTCGAGGCCAACCGAAAGTCCTTCTCCATAGCCTCCCCGAACTCCTCCCATACCCGGGTTTTTGCTTCAGCGACTGCCGAAGCTGCAGCCCTTCTGGCCACCCGGTACCCGTCTGCTGCTTCAGGGGACCCCCGGGCCAGCCAAGCCCGAAAGGCCTCCTTCTTCAGCTTGACGGCCTCCCTCACCGCTGGTGTCCACCAGCGGGTTCTTGGGTTGCCGCACCGACAGGCACCGATGACCTTCTGGCCACAGCTCCTGCTTGCCGCCTCTGCAATGGAGGCTTTGAACATGGCCCACTCGGACTCCATGTCCCCAGCTTCCCCCGGGATGTGTGAGAAGTTCTTCCGGAGGTGGGAGTTGAAGACCTCGCGAACAGGGGCCTCCGCCAGACGTTCCCAGTTCACCCTCACTACACGTTTGGGTTTACCGGGTCTGTCAGGCAGCCTCCCCGGCCACTTGATCCAACTCACCACCAGGTGGTGATCAGTTGACAGCTCTGCTCTTCTCTTCACCCGAGTGTCCAAGACATACGGCCGCAGGTCTGATGATACGACCACAAAGTCGATCATCGATCTTTGGCCTAAGGTGCTCTGGTACCAAGTACACTTATGAGCTACCCTATGCTCGAACATGGTGTTTGTTATCGACAATCCATGACCAGCACAGAAGTCCAATAACAAAACACCGCTTGGGTTCAGATCAAGCAGGCCGTTCCTCCCAATCACCCCCTCCAGGTTTCTCCGCCATTGCCCACGTGAGCGTTGAAGACGCCCAGCAGAACTATGGAGTCTCCGGGTGGCACCCTTTCCAGGATGCCGCCCAGTGACTCCAAGAAGGCCGGATACTCTGAACTGCCATTTGGTGCATAAGCACAAATGACAGTCAGAGCCTTCCCCCAGCGACACGTAGTCGCAGAGAGGCGACCCTCTCGTTCCCCGGGTGGAACTCCAACACAGTGGCGCTCAGCCGGTGGCTTGTGAGTATCCCCACACCCGCCCGGCGCCTCTCACCTTGAGCAACTCCAGAAAAGAACAGAGTCCAGCCCCTCTCCAGGAGTTTGGTTCCGGAACCAGTACTGTGCGTGGAGGTGAGCCCAACTATATCTAGTTGGTACCGCTCCGCCTCCCGCACTAGCTCCGGTTCCTTCCCCACCAGAGAGGTGACGTTCCACGTCCCCAGAACCAGTCTGCGACGCCGAGGATCAGCATGCCCAGATCCCCGCCTTTGCCCACTGCCCGTTGGACAAAGCACCCGACTCCGATGCCGACCCCTGCAGGTGGTGAGCCCACAGGGCGGCGACCCCACGTGACCAGTTCGGGCTGTGCCCGGCCGGGCCCCATGGGATAAGGCCCGGCCACCACACGCTCGCCGACGAGCTCCCCTCCCGGGTCTGGCTCCAGCAGGGGGCCCCGGTTTCCCTTTTCCGGGCGAGGTAACTGGGTCTTTGTGTGGCCGTGTCATGGGAGTCTTTGACCGTAAATCCGTAATTCTTTTTCAATTCAAATACTTTTCTGTGCTCTGTTGATCTTGCCCGGTGCAATTGAGCCAACCAATACGACTAGAATGCGGGGTTTGCGAGTATTTAATCGGTTCCAATACACCAGACGAGCTCAGTGAAGTGTAGAAAAGTATTTGAATGCAAATGAATTACAGATTTGATCTGCTGGACATGTGTGCGCACGCACACACACACACACACACACACACACACACACACACACACACACACACACACTGATCATCATCCCCACATTGTGTGTGGCATTTTATTGCATTGTACTGTGAGATAAATCTGATCAGGC
>NC_083760.1:92596050-92601050 GCF_963514075.1 Conger conger | reverse complement strand
CCAGAGTAAAACCCAGAAGAGCGCTTTCTTTTTTTTACAACTTTTTCACGACCATGTTCCAGACTTATGAAGGTTCCAGGTTTTAGTCGTGCAGATACCGGGCGGCCTGTAGTGTAGTGGTTAAGGTGCATGACAGGGACCCGCAAGGTCGGCGGTTCGATCCCCGGTGTAGCCACAATAAGATCCCTTAACCCTGCATTGCTCCAGGGGAGGATTGTCTCCTGCTTAGTCTAATCAACTGTACGTCGCTCTGGATAAGAGCGTCTGCCAGATGCCAGTAATGTACAGTAATGTACTGTAATGCACTGTAATGTACAGTAATGCACTGTAATGCACTGTAATGCACTGTAATGTACTGTAATGTACTGTAATGTAATGTACTGTAATGTAATACTGCGCTAACTCGGTCTTCCCGCTTCATGACACAGGGCCCAGGCCTCTTGGGCCTGGACTGGCTGCACATTTTAACGCGACAGTAGAAAGGATCCCGTGGCTCTCTGTGGACAGGGTCAGGTCAGGGGTTAAAGGTGAGAGGGTACGTACGTGTCACGAGGTCGAAGGTCTTCCGGTCATCCGGATTGGGCCTCACCTGGCAGGTGAGCAGGTTGAGTTTGGCCGGGGGTCGGTTAATCTGGAAAAAACCAAGGCGGCACGGCAGTGTTAGCGGGATAAATCTGCCCCTCTTTAACTCACATACATGCCCAACACTATCCCCTCCTCTTTAACTCACATACAAGCCCAACACTATCCCCTCCTCTTTAACTCACATACATGCCCAACACTATCCCCTCCTCTTTAACTCACATACATGCCCAACATTCTGGCACAAAATGTTTGTGGGTACAGGTGAGATTCACCATGCTGAGTGGGTACAGGTGAGAGGGACAGGTGTGTGGGTACAGGTGAGGTAGAGGTGAGAGGGTCAGGTGTGTGGGTACAGGTGAGGTACAGGTGAGACTCACCATGCTGTGTGAGATGGTCACGTGTGTGGGTACAGGTGAAGTACAGGTGAGACTCACCGTGGTGTGTGAGATGGTCAGGTGTGTGGGTACAGGTGAGGTACAGGTGAGACTCACCATGCTGTGTGAGATGGTCACGTGTGTGGGTACAGGTGAGGTACAGGTGAGACTCACCGTGCTGTGCGAGATGGTCAGGCAGCCATACTTCACCCCACACTTCCTCTTCTGCCACACCTTCCTGATCCTGCAGTAAAATCCAGGAACATTCAGCAAAGAGAAGCCCCCACAGATTCAACCCGCTTCACAAACAATAGGCCAACCTGTGAAGGTTCGACAGGTCTACAGGACAGCCCAATATCTGAAGACGACCGTGGCTTTCCACCTCGCTGCCCAGCAGAGGATGGGCTCCCCTTCCATAGCCGAGTTCCACCAGAGACTTCTTCTCATTGGGGAGTTTTTATTCTTGCCATGGTTTGAGAGTTTTTCTCCCCACTGGGGAGTTGGTTACCTCACGCGCTTGCTATTTTGGGGTTCAGACCTGATGTTCGCCCTTCTGCCACTCTGTAAATTGTCCGTGTGGCAGCTTTCTGGAGAAAGCGCGACACAGATACACGTGGCTTTGCAGGTGGAACCATCGCAGTGCCATTAAAGGGGTCCTTTAAACTGGCCTTTGGGTGAGTTGTGTTTATTTTATGACATGCTCTTATCTTCACGGCTGTTGGTCTAATTCTATCTTGCGTTATCATCTTTCTCTTTTCTTTTTTTGGGAAAGTGCTGCATTGGGTGGCATGTTCATGGAAAAACACAATATAAATAAAGTTGTTGTTGTTATTATTATTATTATTATTATTATTATTATTATTATTATTATTATTATTTGGGAGTGATCTATGCAGTAATCCACGCATGTCTTTTCCATTGACCGCTCTCCCTTTAGTACCTTATAGGACCTTCTCCAGCAGAAGTGTTTGGGATGGGTCTGAGTCAGGCCTGGATCCCAACCCTCACCCAAACTCCACACCCAAACCCAAAACCCCAACACCTCCCCCCCCCAAACTCCACACCCAAACCCAACACCCCCCCAAACTCCACACCCAAACCCAAACCCAACACCCCCCCCCCCCCAAACTCCACACCCAGCTGCAGCTTTTCATGCTTCCTTCCCCCCCGCCCTCACAAAAGAAAAGAAAGAAAAAAAGAAAAAAAAGAAACGTGCTTCAGGTCAGAGAAAATTCCCCCTCCTCCAGGGAAGGGCTGCAGTGTTGCATGATGGGTAGGGAACTGGGAACTTAGTTCTTTCTCTCAAGTAGAAAATATGAGCTTGTTTGAGGTCGTTTTTTTGCTTGACAAGCGAACTATTCTCACCCCGTTGAATTGCCAAATCCTGAAATTAGTCCAATGGCCTCACCTCATTGGCGAAATGTCTGCTTGGTTCAGCAAAAAAGTGACATGAATAAGATCTTCAACTTCTGAATATAAGCCCCACAGTAAACACTTGTTAAGATTGACTTATTCGTTGGTTTTTGCAGTGAAGTGTTGTTAATGCTGGGGGTGCATTTGTAACAGTTTGGGGGTTAGGACAGACCCCCCCCCCCCCCCGAGTGCAGGAGGGCTGCGCCCCCCCTCCCCGATACCCACCCGACGCTCCTCTTCAGCAGGAATCCGGATCTTTCCGTGCCGTACTTCTTGTTTCCCTGCGGCTGGTGGATGCTGTATCCGTTTCCAGAGGGCTTTCGGGACAGCTGCTCCTGCCATCACGACCAACAGAATAATATAAACATACGTACAAAAACGCATTCCAGCGCAATCCGGGGGGGTTGCGGGGTCTCAGCCTGAAGCCCAAAACGGCACGGCTGCACGTCCCAGTTTATGGACCGGTACAGTCATTCAGCCTACGTGCACTGAGTCAACTCCACCTGGTGCTCATGGCTGGGGATGTAAGTCACACAGTGTGTGAATTAGACCTCATCTGACCCGTGTTTTCCAGTGGTTCCAGTGGCCTAGGGTGTGCCATATCCATGCAATGTAATGACATGTAACGTAATGTCAATTCATTGTCCTCTCAATTGATGAAAGCTTCTCATTTTCCGTACTTGTATTTTGATTATGAGTATTATTATTATAATAATTTATTTATACATAGGTTGACTGAGCACGCATGATATTTAACAGCAACGCCCTGTTAATTCCCACCCAAGCAGCGTAATCCAATGACAGGCAGATGCAGGTTAGGCTACTTAGGGCAGGATGCTATATAATAATAGTGTGGAAATCAGGTGACACTGCACCCGACACGATCAGAGTAAATAGTTCAATTGACGCTATATTTTAGCGTTCATTTCAGCACTTACCACTGGCACTACCGGTTTTTCCACAGATGATGTTACGGTGTACATCAAAATATTTGCAGTATGTCGGACAGCGTGCGAGTGTTTTGACATTTGGGTGAGTGTGCCTGCCAAGTATGTATAAACATGCATAGATTTGGGCATCATGTAAGGCAGTGTAAGGGTGCTTCAGCCCCACTGCATGCTGGGAAAGCCCACCTCCTTGCCCTCCACCTGCAGGAGTGTCCGGAGGGAGTCGCGGAGCTGATGGAGCTGACGCACCTCCTCCTCCTGCTCCTGACGCACCTGTGTGGGGAGAGCGTCACCATGGAAACGCAAGGAGACGCGTTAGCCAACGTTCACCACCACATTCAAACTTTTTTCCCGTTTGCCACGAACGTAAGCTGAAATTAGTTAGCCAACGTTCACCAACATATACAAACGTTTTTCTATTCGATGTGAACGTTAGCTAACTTCCGCCAACATGTTCAAACTTTTTTCAATTCGATGTGAACGTTGGCGAAAGCTAGTTAACATTCACCAATATATTTAAACATTTTTATGTTTGCCACAAATGTTAGCTAACATTAGCTACCGTTCACCAACATATTCAAAAACTTCACAAACGTTAGCTAGGAAATCTGCCTGTTATAATTCATCAATGTAATATCTGTTCTTACCTTTATAGAATATCGCAGGTAAGCAGCTAAGCAGCTAATCAGCTAGCTAGCATTGCTGTACCAAAGTTACGTCCATTTGTATTGAACAAACAGTTTGAATGCACGTCTGAACACACCGTTACTGACAGATTCCGCAGACACACCTGGTCCTTCACCCTGAATTCCTAACAACCAAAGTTCTGTTTCCCCGGCAACTGAATCTGAAACCCCGCCTGCACTGGAAAACATCTTCAGAACTTTTGTGAGAAAAGTGAGCATAAAATCTGGCCCCTGAATCCAAATCCGGCCCTGGTTTTCTTTCCGCCCGGACAAACTAACCGAACAATTAGTGCCGCAGTTTGGCCAGACGGACATCACACCCGACTCCCAGGTAACGAGAGGGTGGAAACCCAGGAGCTCTCTGCCCCTCGAGGACCGTGATTGGATGATCCCGGCCTCACAGAACATGACCACCAACGGTCTGTGCTGCGATCGAGCACCGGGAACTAACAACCAGAGCCTCCTGTATTTACCAAGCAGAAGACCGGAGCGGAGTATCTTATCTGATGAGCCTAAAATAATCTGTGCGTCGCCGCACAGAGTGAACAGGCCTCCAGGTGGACCGGGTCAAAAAGGACAGCACCTGTGGGCCTCTCAATACCTGCACCTGTCTAATCTTGAAACTGGAAAATAACGTACTCCTCGAGAACTCGAGAAGCGCGGACTTCCATTGAGAAACATCCCCATGTCATGGAACCCAGAAGTGGGCAGTGCATTATGGGATAGCACTTGGGAGGGCTGCCGGGACAGTGCAAAGTTCACTGTCTCCCCCCAAAAAATTTTTTTAATTCACGGCACACATTCCAGCTCCTGTCGCAGAGGCAGAGGCACTTTTGGGAGGAGCCTCGCTCGTGTTCCAGACCTTAAAGAGATCCAGGGGCTCGACCGGGATTAAATTACATCGCACAGTTTATTTGCTTAACCCTTTTCCAAAGACACAGCTTTTATACACTGCATTAAACATTTACACAGCTGGATGTTGTCTGAGCTAACAC
>NC_083760.1:92586050-92591050 GCF_963514075.1 Conger conger | reverse complement strand
CGTCACGTCAACAGACTCCCCCCTGACCACGCCCTGCTGCCTGTTCTTCTCCCTCCGCTCCTTCTCCAACTTCCCCCTGAGAGAGAGAGAGAGAGAGAGAGGGAGAGAGAGAGAGGGGGAGAGAGGAGGCAGACAGAGAGAGAGGGAGAGAAGGAGAGAGAGGGAGGGAGAGGGAGTGGGGGGCGAGAGGGGAAGAGAGAGAGAGGGATAGAGGGGGGGAGAAAGAGAAAGGTATACAGAGAGAGGTGGCAGAGGGAAAGAGAGAGGTAAGGAGAAAGAGAGGTAGAGGTAGAGGTAGAGGTAGAGAGGGTGACAGTGGGGGCGAGACAGTAAAATGCATTTTTAAGCATTTTGTAAAAGGCTGAGAGTGGCAGTTGCAGATAGTGGAGTGGATGCCGGGCAAACTCACACTTTGATATCATAGTCTTTCCAGCTCTTCTCCATCTGCTTCTTCAGCTCCTGGGCAGCGGAACAGGGACAAATCACGGCCCTGATACCAGAATGTTAGAATTCCCTGCCTGGGAACGCTAAAGTCCACCAGAACTTCAGAAAAATCCCTGACTGGAAATGTCAAATTCTAACAGAACATAAGACTTCCCGGTCTGGGAATGGCAAACTCCACTGGAATGTAAGAATTCCCTGTTGGGAATGTCAATGCTAAACTCCACCAGAACTTATGAACTCCCTGTTGGGAACGCCAAACTCCAGCAGAGCGCAATAATTCCCTGTTGGGAATGTCAAATTTCACCGGAACGCCAGAACTCCCTGTCCAAGAACGCTAAACTCCGCTAGAACACCAGTACTCCGTAGTCTGGTAACAGTAAACTCGGCCGGAATGTAACTCCCTGCTCGGGAATGTTGAATTTCACCACACCAGAACACCAGAACTCCCTGTCGAAGAACGCTAAACTCCACCCAGCCATCACATACACAAAGCACTCGGCCTTTCAGTACTCTAAATGACTGACGGAGAGATTATGATAGCGCACTAGACTTCCTGCTAATTACGCCAATCACATCAAAGGGATTAGGACAACAGCCACAGGCAGATTATTCTACAGACCTGCGGCTGGTTTAGTTATCAACAGGAGCATGTACGGACATGCCCAGGGGAGAGGACTCAAGTACACAGACTCAGGTAAATAACTCAGGTGAACAGACTCAGGTAAACTTAGGTGAACGCAGGTAAGTAGACTCAGGTAAACTCAGGTGAACAGACTCAGGTAAGTAGACTCAGGTGAATAGACTCAGCTAAACTCAGGTGAACAGACTCAGGTAAACTCAGGTGAACAGACTCAGGTAAGTAGACTCAGGTGAATAGACTCAGGTAAACTCAGGTGAACAAACTCAGGTAAGTAGACTCAGGTGAACAGACTCAGGTAAATACACTCAGGTGAACAAACTCCGGTAAAGTCAGGTAAACTCAGGTGAACAGACTCAGGTAAACTCAGGTGCACAGACTCAGGTAAACTCAGGTGAACAGACTTAGGTAAACTCAGGTGAACAGACTCAGGTAAACTCAGGTGAACAGACTCAGGTAAGTAGACTCAGGTGAACAGACTCAGGTAAGTAGACTCAGGTGAACAGACTCAGGTAAGTAAACTCAGGTGAACAGACTCAGGTAAACTCAGGTGAACAGACTCAGGTAAACTCAGGTGAACAGACTCAGGTAAACTCAGGTGAACAGACTCAGGTAGACTCAGGTGAACAGACTCAGGTAAACTCAGGTGAACAGACTCAGGTGAACAGACTCAGGTAAACTCAGGTGAACAGACTCAGGTGAACAGACTCAGGTAAACTCAGGTGAACAGACTCAGGTGAACAGACTCAGGTAAACTCAGGTGAACAGACTCAGGTAAACAGACTCAGGTAAACTCAGGTGAACAGACTCAGGTAAACTCAGGTGAACAGACTCAGGTAAAGTCAGGTGAACAGACTCAGGTAAACTCAGGTGAACAGACTCAGGTAAACTCAGGTGAACAGACTCAGGTAAACTCAGGTGAACAGACTCAGGTAAGTAGACTCAGGTGAATAGACTCAGGTAAAGTCAGGTGAACAGACTCAGGTAAACTCAGGTGAACAGACTCAGGTAAAGTCAGGTGAACAGACTCAGGTAAAGTCAGGTGAACAGACTCAGGTAAACTCAGGTGAACAGATTCAGGTAAAGTCAGGTGAACAGACTCAGGTAAACTCAGGTGAACAGACTCAGGTAAACTCAGGTGAACAGATTCAGGTAAAGTCAGGTGAACAGACTCAGGTAAACTCAGGTGAACAGACTCAGGTAAACTCAGGTGAACAGACTCAAGTAAACTCAGGTGAACAGACTCAGGTAAACTCAGGTGAACAGACTCAAGTAAAGTCAGGTGAACAGACTCAGGTAAACTCAGGTGAACAGACTCTGGTAAAGTCAGGTGAACAGACTCAGGTAAGTAGACTCAGGTGAACAGACTCAGGTAAGGAGACTCAGGTGAACAGACTCAGGTAAACTCAGGTGAACAGACTCAGGTAAACTCAGGTGAACAGACTCAGGTAAACTCAGGTGAACAGACTCAGGTGAACAGACTCTGGTAAAGTCAGGTGAACAGACTCAGGTAAACTCAGGTGAACAGACTCAGGTAAACTCAGGTGAACAGACTCAGGTAAACTCAGGTGAACAGACTCAGGTAAAGTACTCACCTGTCTCCCGTCCCTCAGCTCAGCCTTCAGGACGCTCTCCAGGGGAAAAGAGATGATGTTGTTCAGGTTCTGCACCTGAGTGGAGTATAGAGACAGACAGACAGACAGACAGAGACAGACAGACAGACAGACAGACAGAGACAGTTGAGGTTCAGTTGAGCCAATATGAATCACTCTCTGCAAAAACAAAACTAAATAAAAACATATTTTCTCCCTCAAGCTTCATTGGTTTGATCTGGCACAGAAAGCTGCATGCCTCTTCAACCGGACATAATAAAAACACAACGCAGTGCTCGGCATGTCCAACCAAACCTTTTCCCAGAGTTTAATCACGCTCTCCTTTCCAAAAACAAACTTTCATTCTTCAAAGCAAACAGTGTTACCTCAGCTCTAGGTAGGGGGCGGAATCCCAAAATAAACAGGATACTAAACCATTAAAGCAGGACACTGACGTGGAAACACACAGAATATAATGTTTGCCATGGCTGGCGCTATAGCCCAGCGGACGATCCCTGAGTGTGAATGAAGCCCTTCTTCCCCCCCCCACTGTGATCTGTGATCTGTGATTACAGGAAGGTTTCCGTCAGCTGATAAGGTTTAGTGCTTTACCACTGGAAACTGGCTCCGCGGGAGCCAGACGGTCTTGGGTCTCCGCCTATATCTGACCTAGAGAGAGGGCCCCGGGGCATTGCAATGGACCTACTGCTCACATTTATATAATAATAGCAATAATAATAATAATAATAGCAAAACAAATACAACAACAAAACTAAAATAATATCATAGCTGTTTTGTGGTTATTATTAGTAGTAGTAGTACTAATGTTGTTGTCATTATTATTATGATTATTATTAATCATTGGATGTTGAACACATCCCTGTTTCTGGTGGCAGAAACATCGTGAGATAACACAGAGATACTCATGAGTGTCTACGGGCCGAGCTGATGATTACCACGTTGAGTTGATCTTTCCCCGTTATGTTCCTGAGGGTTTCAGGAAAACCTGTCCTACCACTCTGACCAACCTCTTCTTAAATAACAGCAGCACCCAACCAGACCCAGCCCAGCCCAGCCCAGCCCAGCCCAGCCCAACCCAGCCCAACCCAACCCAACCCCAGCCCAGCCCACCCCAGCCCAACCCAACCCAACCCAACCCCAGCCCAGCCCACCCCAGCCCAGCCCAGCCCAGCCCAGCCCAGCCCAACCCAACCCAACCCAACCCCAGCCCAGCCCAGCCCAGCCCAACCCAGCCCATTGCATTGATGTGAAGCACTCCCATGCAGAGAAGGGAATCAGATTTTTATTTTTATTTTAAGTAAATGTTTCATAAATAAAACTGGGCCTGTGGTCCCCATTAGCAGCGAATGTACAGCTGAGCGAGGCTGAGAGGTCTGGGATGAATTAGCATCGCCATAAAAACTATTTGGGGGAGGGTTCCATTCCTCCTCCACCCCTTTACTTTTCTCTTTTTCCCTCTCCCTCTCCCTCCCTCCCTCGCTGTGGTTTTGGGAGTTGAGGGGCCTCCCCAGCCTGCAGCTGTGCTGACCTCACACACACCCTGGCGCCAAGCAGACACAAATTTCGGGGATCCCTCCTCCTCGTCCCCCTAAGCTCACCCCTACAACCCCCCCCCCCCCACCCCACCCCACACACACAGGCCTCTGACCCCCCCAGCCACTCCCCCCCCCCCCCCCCCACCCCCCGCCTCCTCTCTCATTCACAAATAAAACCACGTAGGAGGCACACACAGATGCATGCTGGGAACGAGACCAACACTCTGTTCTGCTGCCCAACTGTCACGGGTGATGAGGTCACCGCGTAGCGTGGGGGGGGGAGCGGAATGACTCACGCCCGCGGGGGCCCCTCCGTCTGCAGCGCATTACGGAGAGCGTAAATCACACGTGAAGCACACGTGAAGCACACGCATGTGCGCTTCCGTCACATCTGCGCTCACTTTCCCTTTTTGAATAAACAGATCGAGTTCACTTTCGGTAAAGCGGGGGACGCGGAGAGGATGTTTTTAGCTCTCTACGCGGCTCGGGGTGGTGACTGAGCGCTGACTTCAGAGGGTCCCTGAGGGACGAGAAGGTTCTGCTTCATATAGTCCTTCCTTCATCCATGTATTCCTTTACTGAGAATTGACACACAACGCTGGATATATGATGCTCTTAGTGCATATAACAAGTGAATGTTATTTGTCTAACGCTCTTTACAGAAGACTGTCAGAAAGACGCTTTGCACAAAAAAAACAAGGGTACTCCCCCTTGCATCACACTTATAATTCATTATTGTAAAGGTAAGCCTTGAACACTGAGACAATCACA
>NC_083760.1:92528550-92578550 GCF_963514075.1 Conger conger | reverse complement strand
TTGCATCATGGGAGTTCTCCAGGAGGTGGCCCCTGGTCCTCCTCAGTAAAGGCCCCCCGGGGGCCACAGCCGTAAATAAGGTCAGCCATCTCAGACTAGCAGGCTGTGTTCAACCCCCCCCCCCCCCCACTGCCCCCCCATTCTCCAGTGCTTCTCTCATCTCCCCTCCAACCCCCTCAAACCTCCTCTCCCATCTCACTGTCTGATTAATGATCGCAATAGACTGTGTTCTCTCTCTTTCTCTCTCTCTCTCTCTCTCTCTCTCTAGGTCACAAATACACACACAGGTGTTCACACACCCACACACTCTCTCTCTCTCTCTCTCTCACACACACACACACGTTCTCATTCAGATGCACACACACACTGCTCACAAACACAAAATCACATGCACACACACACATTCTCTCACTCACACACATACTCACATGCACACTCACACAGACACACACTGCTCACATACACACACACACACATGCACACACATGCACACACATGCACACACATGCACACACACAAAATGCTCATATACACTCACATGCACATACACACACATGCACATACACACACAAACACATACATGCACACACATGCACACACATGCACACACACAAAATGCTCACATACACTCACATGCACATACACACACAAACACAACACACACATGCACACACACTGCTCACAGGGCAGCTGGTTACACACGCTCGTTCACAGTAGTCTTGGCTCAGCCAGGTTTCCTGGAGTGCAGTGAAGTCCATGAGAGAGAGAGAGGTCATCACAGCGACTGCCTTGCCATCCGGTCAGCAACGTCTCCCATGGTGCCAGTCCCACCAAGCCACAACCGTCGCAAAACAAAATGTGCAAGCTGAGCTGCGATTACCCAAGAGGAGTCAGACGAGTTTTTACTTCTGCCACGGACTGGCACAATTTGTTTTTAGAAGACTTAAAATTGCTAGCTTGCTTCACGTGTTATGAAAGGAGACCTCAGACAAAAACCAGGACTCATGGGGGGGGGGGATTCGGGGTGACAGCCAAACAAGAAAAGGAGAAGAATCTTCATTTTGGACACGGATTCTTCCCCCCTCCCCCCCCCCGACCTGTGTCCCAAAAGCACCCTGACCTCACCGCCCCACTGGGCCCACCCTGACCTCACCGCCCCACTGGGCCCACCCTGACCTCACCGCCCCGCTGGGCCACGGTACTGACAATGACGCGCCCGTTTCATGGGCTGAACCCGTACCAGAACCTCTGGGCCCGGTTCTGGCCCGTCGCAGGTGGTTCTCGTGTTCCTGCAGGCACCACTGTCTCTCTCTCTGTCTCTCTCTCTCTCTCTCTCTGTCTGTCTTTCTCTGTCTCTGTCTCTCCATCTCCCTCCCTCTCTCTCCCTCCCTCCCTCCCTCCCCGGTGAAACCCGAAACCGCCTCAAAGCCTGGCGGAGAGTGAGAGGTATTCACCCCGCTGACACAAAACCGGCCCTCTCCCCCCTACCCCCCGCCCTCTCCCCATCCCAGCCAGGGTCCCGCACTACACAGGGAACACAGAGAGACCGACTGCTAGCTAGCCTCAGCCCCCTAACAACAAGTAGCCAGCTGATGCTGTGATAACAGGCAGGACCAGCTAACTAGCAAGAAGGACCTAGCTAATGGCTCATGATGAAAAATAACTGGTGGCTTGCTGGCTAAGCCTCCCACCTTTGCTCCCACGCCTGCTTCTGATCTCATACAGTGACAGGTCTGGCCTATGACTTTATGAGCGATAATTGGCTAAATGGGCGAATGCTAGCTAAATTTAGCTTGCCAACACCAAACAGCCAGCTGATCCGACAATAACAAGGCCTAGCTAACTAGTTAGAAGGACTGAGCTTTTAGCTAATGATAAAAACATTTATTTATTTTTTAAATGGTTGCTCATTAATCGCAGGGCCTTTGGGAAAGAAAGGGCATGGACTCTAACCAATCAACTGGCTTCAATTAAACACTGAAAACTTCAAATCCCAGGAGTGACAGCAGCCCTCTTGGACTAAAAGTTTGAGATCCCAGGTTTCATTGAGCTCTGGACCTTCCCCTGCAACTATTATGAAAAGGTTGGAATGGAATGGAGAAACTAGTCTGAAATCTGCTTGAATCCAAAATCTGCATCCAACTGGCCCTCACGACTGTGCCGTCTCTCTACAGTGGAACAGGGTGATGACTGGCCAGGGATTTGAGTTGCAAGGCCTCGTTTTGAGTTGCCTGAACCCCGAAAGGGTTTTGCACATTCCGAGTGAGTCGCTGAGTTTCCCAACAACTTCCAGGTTTTTCTTCTTTTTCACAAATGGCCAGCAAAGCCACGTCATTGGTCGGCGCGACTTCCTCACCGAAACACCAAACCCAAACAAGTCCCATTAACACCTGCATCACCATGGCAACAACAGCAGCTCAAATCAAATCTGTTGGAAAAGCATCAGTTATTGTCCTTCGAGGACAGCGATTTGATGTTCCCTGCAGTATGTCCTCAAGTGGAGTTCACCTTTTAAATTATACCAACTCCAAGAGAGCTTCAGGGCTGGCTACCTCAATCTAACGGGGACATGATCACGATTAACAACATCTGAGAATAGTCGGGTTTTAGTTTTAATGTTAAAACTATACCATAGTGAATAGTGTGTCTCTGTATGCGAGTGTGTAAGGTAGCGTTAGCAACTCGAGAGTAAACCGTCTATTCCAGTGACAACAGTGGTTCATTATCCGTGCCGTATTGGCTTTGGCGGGATCCTCAGCAGTCATTTGTGAGCAAAGCCGTTATTTTATTTCCGGCAGTTGCCGGGCAGTCCGAACATCATGACCAGGCTGGACCACGCGCACCTCAACGTCTAAGGTCGACGGACGGGCCTTTCCCCAATAACACCTTCGTTGAAAATTAACTCCACGGGAATTGGGAATTTTTCATTCTGTCAATAAACTGATAGGGGGAGGGAAAAAAAAAGGCTGAGTAATTATCAAAGCTTCCTTGTGGTGACGTAACTCGGCTAACAGCCTTCGATTTTAATAACTGCAGCAACAAGGGTGGAACAACTGCGGCTGCCACACGGAGACTGTTTAGCCAGACGTGTTATTAAGATGACAGTCCAACATGAACATAACCGAGAAAGCCTAGTCCCAATGCAATCCATATGTTTGGTATACTTTTTTTTGGAGGAAGGGGCGCAGTCAGAATATAGCTGATGCCTATCTGAGGTTTGCAAAAAAGGTCAGGCTTGCATATCTATTAGTGCATTATTATTATTATTATTATTATTATTATTATTATTATTATTATAGGTAGTACTAATATCTTACCTGCGACCATGGAGAGAGCGTAAGTTCAAGCCCCTGTTTAAGCATTGTCACCAACAGGCTACAGGCTACCAAGACCACTCGACTCGCAACACATGCATGGAATCAATTTACCGGAGCAGTTTAGTAACTTGATGAGTCCTTAAAACAAGCGCATAGTACAGTAACCGCGCCACGGCAGCCAGATTCACTGTAAGAAGCGCTGCCTATGTCGTACATTGATCGTGTGAAATAAATTTCAAAAGGCAACTGCGATACAAATTGTAGATGGCAATACCTATGGCAATGACCTCTGGTAATAACCTGTAGAACCAGTTTCCTTCGTGCTGTCCGCTGAACAAACTGAACTTCTCACACCACGTCTCCGGCGGCGCCGCGTGTCCGCCGCTTCGGCGACAACCGCGGACAGGTAAACCGCGGACAGGTAAACAAACTCCAGGTGCAACTCACCTCCTCCAGCGCGATCACCGTGTTCCGGCAGTCGCTCATTTTCGACTGAAAAGTCGAGGTCGCCGGCGAAGCCAGGTCCTCAGTCGTGAGTGAGATGAATTCCGAAATGCTGATACGCTCCGGCATGTTTTCCCAACTTATCCTCGGTGTCCAAACGAAGCGAATTCAATCAAAACAAGTCTTCCGAAAAGTTGCAGAAACTACTAGTACTAGTACACGCGCAGCATATCCCCATTGATAGATCCGGATAAATTCTTATAGGTTTCCGGGGATGCACAAACATATCCCAGCGGTTGTAATATCATGCTCAGAGGAAGATGTGTAGGACGGTAAGTTCGGTACGCAACAGACGGGACCAGGTTCCTTTCGCTTCTCCGAGGCGCCGCAGTGACTGAAGCGAGCGGCCGCTGCTGGCGCGGGGAGGGAGCTTTTCCAGCATCACGTGGGAAAGTTTGTACTTTGGCAGGCCGAACTGGGCACGTGAAATGTAAGATTTGTTGTTTCTTTCTTTCTCGCCCCCCGTCCCCTCCTCCCTCTCTTCCCTCTCCGATTTCACCGCGTTCGTGAATATTGGCCACCAATCCGCATTTCATTCATTGCGCTCACACCACAGTTTTGTCGAGTTTTTATTAAGGTCGTAAGGCAACAGTGCAGGGTACCTGGACACACCGTGTATGTTTCCGTGGCTTTACACGTGTAGGGAAATTGTGTCACGGACACGAGCCGTTCTATCAACATTGCAGCGACTTTCAAGCCAGAGCGTAAAATAAAATACAATGAAAACAATAGAATAAATGTGTATTTCGCAAAATTAAAATGTAAGTTAAGGGCAAGCAATCGAGAACAGTTTAAACGGTTAAATCGCAAGCACACTGTGGAGTTGGTATTTCTGTTGGAGTAGCAATTCCCGTATCAGTGACGAGAGACCAATGGTCATTCGTCTGCACACAATCTGTAATCTAATGGCAACAAGACCAAGGACAAATTCAGTCGTAGTGTTCGCGTCTTTCTCTGTCAGATAGGCAGCAAAACAACTGCCAAAGAGGCGTAAAGGCAGACAGCGGTTTGAGTGGGTGACGCAGGCTACTAAAAACAAGGGGCGTACAGCTCCGTTTTGTCGCGCGCTATGTGACACAAGCTCACCTGCAGAACCAACTTTTCACACCTGGCGTTGTTGTTCCACTTTCGACTCGGGCGAGGGCACGTTGGGCGTGGACTCTGTGCCCTCTGGCTGTGTCATTTTGCCCTCTCGCACTGAAATGTTTGTGCAGGGCAGCGGACAAGGTTTGGGAGAGAGCGAGAGAGAGAGAGAGAAAAAAGCGAAGTCTATTGGAACGAACAAGAGTCTTGTGGTGGTTCTGCAACCCATTAGGATCGTTTTTAACCCACCCTGTCAGGGCTGGACTGTGTGCCGGGAAGGCGCAGCCTTTGTGCAACCGGCCGTAGATTGGACACACGTGTGCTCCAGAGAACCGCCTGCGGGGTTTTTTTCCGCCTGCCTTGCTACGTAAACGGAGTCCACCGGCATGTAGCAGCCATGTCGAACAGACTCGGGTTCAAACTTCACCTTTTCTGTCTGTTTCTCACTACTTGTCGTTTTGACTGAATCTATGCGGGGGGGGGGGGATGCTCCTGATAAACTGCGGTGTGACGCAGAAGAGCGCGCGCTCTTTCAGACAATGCGTTCCTCTATAATGCTTCCCCTGCTCGCCTTTTGTGTGGCCGTTAAAAAGACGTTGAGAGAGTGAACCGGCCGGTCTGTGCGGACAGCGAGAGTAAACTCGCAACTCTGGAGAAGAGAGAATGGGGGCAGGGCAGAAAGAGAGTGAGTGAGAGAGAGGGGGGGGGGGGGGGGGGGAGAAAATAGGACCATTTAGAAAACATTTACAGAAGTTCATTGTCCTTTTATGTATACGCAGTCTTGGAAATTAGTCGCTCCTCCCCTCTCTCTCCCTCTCCCTCTCTCTCTCTCCTGCCCCACTGACCTCCTCCCCCACCTGCACACGTCCGTTACAGCCCACCAATCAGGCGCAGATAGGGGCGTGGTTTTAGACTGCCGCTCCAGGGACCGAAGGCGCTTCCAGTAAAGGTTAGCGCCGCGGTAAGACGCTTTTTTTCCCGGAGATTCCCAGCAGAGAGACCCTCCCATCCGCAATGGACTGTTGACACAAGCGCTGGAGAGTGGCTATCAATTTTCCAAGGGGGTACATCAGTCTGAATGGGAGGTCGGGCGGGGGGGCTTTCTTCTCGTAAACTAATTTCTTTGAGAATTCCTTTCAGAGAAGGAATTCTGCAAGTATTTGGGCAAGGGCACCTTTCTTGTTGTTGTTGTTTTCGTTCTGTGCTCCAGCAGACAGACAGTTGAAATTAAACCAAAACGAAACTGCAGACTTTAAGCTTTAATTTGAGGGCTTTACCTCATATCCATGATACGGTGAACCGTGCACGAATTTGCAGCCCTTTTCATACATACAAATACTTAAGGACTGCGGTGTGTATAGGCTACCTGTGTAGAGATAACAAACAGACCTTTGGGTGTGGATTGGAGAGGGTGTTTCTTGTGAAATCTGCGTCAGAAGAAGCGGGGAGACGGCCGGGTTTCCGTGTGTCTATTTTCACATGTCTTCAGACATCAGTATGGGCGTCGGCGACGATGACAGCGCTGTCACGGCCCAAACGGGAAAACAGCGACACACCTGCTCTGCCGCCTTCTCAGGTGGCGGTCTGTCCGTGTCGGTTTTTTTTTTGTTGTTTTTGTTTTTTTAAGCCCCAAAATTGTCCTGACTCACCCGACAGACCGGACGAGTGCGTTGTGAGGACCTGCTACACCCAGGTGCGTCTGGCTTCGGTCTGCCAAACAGGTTAACGCACAGAAATCGCACACAGGTGGAAGAGTGTGCAGGATGGCAGAGCAAAACACAGCAAAGCAGAGAAACCTCCCAAGGTGATGGCACAATTTACCCGCACTTTCTCCACACTGGCAAAAAAATAAATAAAAATAAATATCATTTGCGATGTTATGCTTGTGTGGTCCCCATAACGCATTGAAAACACGCAGCTGTGGGTATCACCCTTTTCCCCTCTGCAGTAGATGCAGGTTAGCGGTAGGAAAGGGTGAGCATTGCTGGGCAGAATGGCCTGTTCTCGCCCTTATGTTATGGTATGCTGTGTTATGTCATGCCCAAAAAACAGATGGTACAGACTGACAAAAGGAATTTTGAATCATTCCGTTCTTGCTAAGGCTTTCCTGAAAAAAAATAGGTTTTTATCTCTCGCCTGGTCACAAAGGAAAGTAAATACCTTAGAAGTAGAAAGGAAAGGCAGCAGTGCTTTCCTGGTGGTGTTTGCTCTGTACATAAAGCAGGGAGGGTGTTGGTGTCTCACTTCTGTGCCACATGCTTGAAAGTTGTGTCATAAGATGTGGAAGCTGTTTGGGTGCACCCAAAACTCCTCCAGTCCTGGAGGGCCGCAGTGTCTGCAGGTTTAACTCCAGTCCTGGAGGGCCGCAGTGTCTGCAGGTTTAACTCCAGTCCTGGAGGGCCCCTGTGTCTGCAGGTTTAACTGCAGTCCTGGAGGGCCGCAGTGTCTGCAGGTTTAATTCCAGTCCTGGAGGGCCGCAGTGTCTGCAGGTTTAACTCCAGTCCTGGAGGGCCGCAGTGTCTGCAGGTTTATCTCCAGTCCTGGAGGGCCGCAGTGTCTGCAGGTTTAACTCCAGTCCTGGAGGGCCGCAGTGTCTGCAGGTTTAACTCCAGTCCTGGAGGGCCGCAGTGTCTGCAGGTTTAACTCCAGTCCTGGAGGGCCACAGTGTCTGCAGGTTTAACTCCAGTCCTGGAGGGCTGCAGTGTCTGCAGATTTAACTTCAGAAAGCTTCTGAGAGTCAGACTGCTGGTCTGGGATCAGGTTACCCCTGTCTATTTCTAATCATATCCATTATGAGTCTAAAAGGCTACACTGATCCCTGATCAGACCTGTATTCAAAAAATCAGATCCGGGATTCCCCCTGTCTATATCTCAACCCTATCCATTCACTACAAAGAAACGTCACATCAAATTTAACAAGTATTTGTTCTGTATTTAGACACCCTGAGAAAGGCATTTCCTACTGAATCATTGGTTAATAAAACACAGCAAGGAGGAATTTAACTATGCAATTTTTTTATATTTACATTTAGACTTATTATTTTGGTTACCAAGGTGAGACAGTTTTATGAACTTCAAGATCTGCCAATGTCACCTGTCAAGCAAACTTAAAACAAACTAATGTGTTCTACTTGAGAGTTAAAAAGACATTAAGTCTCATTACAATAATAAAGCGGACTGTTTGTAGTGTTTTGCTACAAACAGGGTGGCCTGTAGTTAAGGTACATGACTGGGACCCGCAAGGTCGGTGGTTCGATCCCCGGCGTAGCCACAATAAGATCCGCACAGCCGTTGGGGCCCTTGAGCAAGGGCCTTAACCCTGCATTGCTCCAGGGGAGGATTGTCTCCCGCTTAGTCTAATCAACTGTAAGTCGCTCTGGATAAGAGCGTCTGCCAAATGCCATGAATGTGATGTAATGTGATGGATCAGCCGCCAGGCTCTCTTATGAATGAATAACAGGCCCTGCCTTCCCTCCCCCCTTCAATTACTCTCTTTTTCTCGTTTCCTTTCTCCTCTCCCTTTCTCCTCTCCCTTTCTCCCCGGAGCTGTGCACTCGAGCAGGTCCGGGCAGGTCCTCGTTGTACCTGCTACTTCTCTGGCACTGAGAGTGGCTGCACTTTCAGGCTGTGTGGAATGGAATGCCGGATGAACGATAAAATCAATACCAAGGAATGAATGAGTGAATCGACGTTTGACGTGTCGCACATCAAATACCGGTTTGGTTCTCCACAGATTAATGGTAAATGGTAATTATATAGCACCGTTATCCAAAGCGCTGTACAATTTGATGCTTTCTCATTCACCCATTCACACACCGATGGCGATTGGCTGCCATGCAAGGCCCCGACCAGCTCGTCAGGAGCATT
The DNA here is from genome assembly GCF_963514075.1 of Conger conger. Classification (NCBI taxonomy): domain Eukaryota; kingdom Metazoa; phylum Chordata; class Actinopteri; order Anguilliformes; family Congridae; genus Conger; species Conger conger. The sequence goes on along the minus strand of NC_083760.1, from coordinate 92,569,779 downwards.
TGGGGGTTAGGTGTCTTGCTCAGGGACACTTCGACACAGCCCGGGCGGGGGATCGAACCGGCAACCCTCCGACTGCCAGACGACTGCTCTTACTGCCTGAGCCAATGAGACGACTGCTCTTACTGCCTGAGCCAATGAGACGACTGCTCTTACCACCTGAGCCAATGAGACGACTGCTCTTACCGCCTGAGCCAATGAGACGACTGCTCTTACCGCCTGAGCCAATGAGACGACTGCTCTTACCGCCTGAGCCAATGAGACGACTGCTCTTACCGCCTGAGCCAATGAGACGACTGCTCTTACTGCCTGAGCCAACGAGACGACTGCTCTTACAGCCTGAGCCAATGAGACGACTGCTCTTACTGCCTGAGCCAATGAGGCGACTGCTCTTACTGCCTGAGCCAATGAGACGACTGCTCTTACTGCCTGAGCCAATGAGACGACTGCTCTTACTGCCTGAGCCAATGAGACGACTGCTCTTACCGCCTGAGCCAATGAGACGACTGCTCTTACCGCCTGAGCCAATGAGACGACTGCTCTTACTGCCTGAGCCAATGAGACGACTGCTCTTACCACCTGAGCCAATGAGACGACTGCTCTTACCGCCTGAGCCAATGAGACGACTGCTCTTACTGCCTGAGCCAATGAGACGACTGCTCTTACCGCCTGAGCCAATGAGACGACTGCTCTTACCGCCTGAGCCAATGAGACGACTGCTCTTACCGCCTGAGCCAATGAGACGACTGCTCTTACTGCCTGAGCCAATGAGACGACTGCTCTTACCGCCTGAGCCAACGAGACGACTGCTCTTACCGCCTGAGCCAATGAGACGACTGCTCTTACTGCCTGAGCCAACGAGACGACTGCTCTTACCGCCTGAGCCAACGAGACGACTGCTCTTACCGCCTGAGCCAACGAGACGACTGCTCTTACTGCCTGAGCCAACGAGACGACTGCTCTTACCGCCTGAGCCAATGAGACGACTGCTCTTACTGCCTGAGCCATGACAGCCCATCGCCTCGAGTGGCGTTTTTACACGCGCTCGGACTCGGTCTGCGCTGGTGGCGGTAAGCTCTTTCACCCACCGGACCAATCACCTGCTGCTATTCCCGAATCGCTCGTTTGTTTCCGCTCAGCTTGCCGTGGTTCGCCCTCTCCGCAGTTGTTTTCACACCGTTCTTCTGGCTGGCTAAATTAGGCGGAACGCCGACGACACCGGTCTGAAAGAGCTTTGACATTTGTGAACTCTGACCTTCGACCTCAGATGCAATGGCACTGAGTAGTTTACGCGTTTCCAGGGCAACCCCGAAACCCAAAAGAAAAAGGAAAAAAAAAAAGAAAAAAGGGAGAATGACTCAGAAGCTTTTTTCTTCTTCTTCTTCTTCTTCTTCTTGTCTGAGTGAGTTCCTCACTGCTGCCAATGTCAAAACTCAGTCATGGTTCTCAGCTGCCATCAACATTCTTGTCTCTGCTCCAAGCTTTTCTTCACAGAGCGGGAACCGACCGCATATTCCGCAGAACTCCTTCAACTGAGATTGCACAACAAACCAGCGTCACGCACGGTTATTATTTATCATTTTAATAACAAAAAAAAACATATTAAAACCAGACAGCTGGTCAGCGACTTCTTTAACGTTAGCCAGTTGAAGAATTGCCAGGAGCACTGCCAACAGCCTTACCATCGAGCGTCTCACTGAACTTGCACCGTTGAAACATGGAACGCACATTTTTTCAGGCACATGTTCCCAATTTTGCCTCCGACGCTTCCCAGAACATTAAATCTGCCCGCGGTTCCTTTTACGAAGCCGTTTGACACGTGCAAAAAAAAACCATGCCTGTGCTCGGAAAATTACGTCAGCTCCTCGTTCGCTTTGCAGCGTTGCAAACGTGTCGATTTGAGGTGGACCTGCTGTTTCAGACGCCGTTGCCTTTCTTTATTACGGTATAAGACAAATGATTGTATTCGGTGAATTACTTCTAATTTTGATTATCATTCGTTTGGCATGGACGCGGGCTGTTGTCACTTTGGCGCGCAGTCGGACCAAATCTGTTATGCAATGTAATATTTTTTTCTGAGAGTCACAATCGATGAGTGTGTAATTATGACACACTTTTAAAACTAGACTATTATGGAATCTGGGGAGTTGGACCTGACGAACCCTACCAGGTTTCAAATTGGGCAATCTTGCTCTGTGTCACTGTCTGATGAGTATGCCAAAATTTGTCCTAAGGTGCAGCTCAAACGAATAGATAATCGTTTACATGGTTTGGGAATTTTCTGACGTTGTTCATGCATTGAGGTGCATTGTCGTCTGGTAAATCATTTTGTAATGAGATACAACTTCAATGTAACTATTGAATGAGGAGGCCTGTAGCGTAGTGGTTACGGTAAATGACTGGGACACGCAAGGTCGGCGGTTCGATCCCCAGTGTAGCCACAATAAGATCCGCACAGCCCTTGAACAAGGCCCTTAACCCAGCATTACTCCAGAGGAGGATTGTTTCTTGCATAGTCTAAATCAACTGTAAGTTGCGTTGGATAAAAGCATCAGCCAAATTACATGTAGTGTTCAATTATTGCTCTGGACTTAAAGTAAAATAAATGCAAATGTAATATAAGGCTGTCTGCTATTTCTTTGAGGTTATCCAGGTACAAATCCTTAATTATGTGCAACATTGAGATTACCAGATATTTCAGAATATATCAGATAATCTTTCACAACATTAAGCAATCGTTTTAATTAAAATAATAGAGGATTTACAGCCACTGAAAATGCACGCTGGGACATAGTTAACAGATTTGTTTTTGGAAAAGGTGTTTTGCAAATATTGTGCTTGATACCGTAAGGTGATTCATGCAAAGCATGACTCAGTTTTTTGTGTGCATCATTTTCAGAGCTTGGGTAAGAAACAAATACAATTTCATCCTAAAAACGCACCATCCAGATCTCTAGATCTACAACGCCCTGTTACTGTAATTAAAAACTGTCTCACAGAACAGGTTTAACTTTTATCTGTTAGTCAAGTGATGCAACATTACAGCCAGAACAGCAATTTGAGATATTATTTTCCCACCAGCTGAAATGCAAGTACGGACAGGACCAGTGAACCGGTGAAACTTGGAAAAAAAAAAGACCCTAACCTGATCCACCTATGCTAACACTAACACTGCAACTGAACCTGATCCACCTGTGCTAACGCTGCAAGTGAACCTGATCCACCTGTGCTAATGCTGCAAGTGAACCTGATCCATCTGTGCTAATGCTGCAACTGAACCTGATGCATCTGTGCAGCATGCTAATGCTGCAACTGAACTTGATGCATCTGTGCAGCATGCTAACGCTGCAACTGAACCTGATCCATCTGTGCTAACGCTGCAACTGAACCTGATGCATCTGTGCAGCATGCTAACGCTGCAACTGAACCTGATCCATCTGTGCAGCATGCTAACGCTGCAACTGAACCTGATCCATCTGTGCTAACGCTGCAACTGAACCTGATCCATCTGTGCAGCATGCTAACGCTGCAACTGAACCTGATCCATCTGTGCTAACGCTGCAACTGAACCTGATGCATCTGTGCAGCATGCTAACGCTGCAACTGAACCTGATCCATCTGTGCAGCATGCTAACGCTGCAACTGAACCCGATACATCTGTGCCAACACTGCAACTGAACCTGATCCACCTGTGCTAATGCTGCAACTGAACCTGATCCACCTGTGCTAACGCTGCAACTGAACCTGATCCATCTGTGCTAACGCTGCAACTGAACCTGATGCATCTGTGCAGCATGCTAATGCTGCAACTGAACCTGATGCATCTGTGCTAACGCTAACACTAACTATAATTATAAATGATCCAACATTCAGGATTGTTTTAAAATATTCAGTGCCTCACCCAGGTCTGTTGGTTGATTGTAATGTAACTTTAACCTCATCATAAGGGGGTTATCTTGGTCAAATAGTGAATACAACACCACTACGGTCATTACAATGTTATAACTAACTTCAATTAAAAAAAACATTAACAGACAGCAGCAATAAAGAGAAACTCAACCTTCCCATGGCTCTTCTCCAAGCACCTTAAACAGTGCCCTGGTAATTCCAAAAGCCACAGTGCAAACAGCCAATCAGGGCAGAGGATACCGCTTTAAAGCAGTGTAGCACAGCCAGAGGGCACAATCTTAATGCGGTGTGGCAGAACAGTTCTGGAATAGGTTCAAACTCAGAGGTTGCAGGTTTCAGTCACTGCCAGGGCATGGCTGTGCCACCGTCCAGTAGTTGCAAGCGTTAATATGCATCGATTGCTTGTTAAATTAAGCGGAATATAGTCATCGGTGCCTAAATGCAAGCATAGGAGAAGCACAAAGTCTGGAGTCGGGATAGATTCCCACGGATGTTTGTGTGTATTGGGGCGGGCGCAGTCGAGGGTTATTTTAAACTAGGTGTTGGCCCGGGACGCTGACAGGGCAGGTTCTGGCAGATCAGTCCCGTGTGTTTTTTTCGGGTTCACGTTACCGTAGCGCTTTCATCTGGCAATACCGCGTCCGACACGGAGACGACCCGCTGCCCGCGATCTGAGCCGTCAATCAACGGTGAACGCTGAAGTTACCGCGGGCTGCATTTAGATCCGGGGTCTCCGGGTGCGTTCAGCAGGGGCTCATCTGTGGCCAGTACAACATATCCGCACGCGCAGTGTTCGAGTGGCGTGTCGGATCAAAATAGGCCACGGGTTTGTGAATAATTAAAATCAAGATATGACCGTCCAAACATTAGTTACAGGAACTCAGTTTATTAGGTCATGGCTTTGATATTTTATTCATACATTTCAGAGAGACAATTTTAAGTGCTGTATGTTTTTCCTTGTACCATCCCTTACGAAAAGGTGGAAATCCAAATTCAAATACAGACCAAAAAAAAATTAAAAAACAATATTTATAAATACAAATTCTGTACATGACACACACACACACACAAAAGATAATGCTTATTACAAAAACACTACAGAAAACTAAACTTACCCTACCCCTAATCTTCAAAATTCAAACACACACACATTTCTCTAACAGAGTAATCGTAGTCATCTCACTCCACATTAGCCAGGCAGGGAAATCCACCCACTGACAAATAAGGCTGTGCCTTAAGGGACAGTGCACTGAATAAGGATTTTATTTTTCCCCATTCTCCTCACGGGACAGACACGGTATTCAATTGGTATTTAATATGCTTTACAGGACATTAAATAAAATGTACATACCTTCCAGGACAGGCCATGGAAATGATTCTATAGGTTGTGGGTTAAGGCTCTGAGGGCTGCCCAAACCTGTTCCTGGAGATCTGCACACGACAGCCTACCTTGTTGGTAGATCTACAGGAACAGGGTTGGGGACCACTGCTTTTTGGGACAGGGCACTGTTTAATCTACCTTACAGGGTGGGGAACTGAACGCAGTCCAGAGAGGATTTGACACGCCTGGTGGCACTGAAGGCCTTGATCCATCTTACGAGATGTTTATATCCATGTTATAGGACAGTGCCCGTTTTAATTGTGGTCTTGCCTTAACCCCCCCCCCCATTTTAAATATGAAATCCATCATGTAGAAAAACTTAAATTAACCCAAATTACTATGTACCCCCACGCCTCTCTTTAAATTTCCTTCCACAAAATAGCAATGAACATTTTTGTATAAAATTACAAAGTAGTACAGAATTATGAATTCCAAACATTGAATAAAAATATATGTACAAAAGCATCCCACCCGTTCCTACAAAAATACAATTTAAAACTACTTAAACCTAGCTGCCACAATATTAAAAAAGGGTATTGGCTCTGGACACACACACACACACACACACACACACACACACACACACACACACACACACACACACACACACACACACACACACACACACACACACACACACACACACACACACACACACACCAGTAAAGATGCATTATCCAATGGCAAGTGACCAATGGTCCTGGTGCCATGGCGACTGCATCACCTGACAGCAGATGAAGCAGTGGATTGGCCGTTTTAGACCAGGAAATGGAGATCAGCTCTGGGTCCGCTCCCCTTTGTACAGGTAAAAGGTGCAATCCCACAGAATTCCACATTCAGGAGTCCCAGCTCATAGCCACAAATTCATCCATAAACAGTACCTCTTCGAACCAGGACAAATGGCTCCCTCTAGTGGTGGAAGTACACTACAACCACATAGCTTTGGAAAGATGTACAAAAATTCCTGAGTACTTGAGCCCCACTAAATCCCACCCACGCTCCCTCCCTCCCTCCCTCCCTCCCCAGTCATAATCAAAACCCTCAGGAGGGTTAAAAGCACCTATGACTCCCAGATCTATTTTTTTTTTTTTTACAGGTGTGTATGCGTCACCTTGATGAAGATCACAGCACTTAATGAGAAATGCCACCATAAAATATTCTGAAGTAATAGTTCTCACATTGTAGCGTTCCCACAGGGCGAGAGAAGCTGAGTGTGTCGACACATCCCTGGTCTCCCAGGGAAGTGGGTCCACCTGGCAGCAGCTGTCCCAGCATGCAGCAGGGGAGAGGAGAGTCACTTCCTGCTTGGCAGGAAACCACAGCGGGAACTTAACCAGAGAAGAAGAGACATTTTTTTTATTTTTTTTTTTTTTTTTTACACGGTCCAGGAGCTGATGCGGCAGGCAGAGTTTGAACGCCTACACCAGAGTCCCTGAGAAACCCCAGGATGTCAGTGCCCCCAGCGTGGCTTGCAGGGAAAGCCACTAACACCAGCAACAGCTGCCTCTACAGGGGTGGGCAACCCAGGGCCTGGAGTGCCAGTCGGTCCTGGTTTTTGCTCCGTCCAAGCATAGAACTACTCATTTTAATTAATCAGGCTGAATGAAAGCAGGCAAGTGCCCAACAGCTGCACGGATCCAACCTTCTGTGTACCTTAGGTTTAGGAACTAAAACCAGAAACGGCACCGGCACTACAGGACCTGGATGGGCTAGCCCTGATCTCTTAAGATAAACAAAATAAAAAAATAAAAAAATAAAATAAAAAAAAATGAACGAAAAAAGAAAGAAAATAAATCCTTGGGGAGGCGCCTCGCCCCGTCCCAGATCCTGGGGGGGGGGGGGGGGTCAGGGGGCACGGCAGTCTCAGCTCCTGAGCAGGTCACCCAGGTCGTAGGTGTCGAAGAAGTCGGACACGCCCTCGCTGCTGTCCAGGCTCCAGAGGTAGTCGTCGTGGTCGAGGGGCGGGGAGAAGCTGACGAAGGGGGCGGGGCCCTCGGGCGGGAAGGCGGAGCCAGGCAGCTGGTCCTCGGTGATCTGGAGCAGGCTGGGAGGCAGGCCCAGGAGACCCTCCACGTCCAGCAGGGGGCGCGAGGGGTCTGGGGCTACCGCTACTGCCCCCGCGGGCTTCAGGGTCTCAGCTGGGGGGGGCGGGCACACGGTTTATTTAATTTAATTAAAACATTTTTTTTTTTTTTTTTATATTCAATTCAAAGTACACACCCGAATGTCCGACAGAAAGCCTCACTGAATCTCTGAACTGGGAATGCAGATTTTAAATAACTCCTTTGATCCACGATCTTTAATGTGAAATGGGTAGTCAACCCCCCGTACCTGTGGGGGTATACACAATGACTGTGTACTACATTACCCACAGACCCCTGTGCCATGGCTAGCCCTGCTGCGTGTGGACCACATTACCCACATCTCCATAATCCTGCTTTGAGCAGCTATCCAGCTAACTCCGTAATCCTGCCTTGTGCAGTTATCCAGCTAACTCAGTAATCCTGCCTTGTGCAGTTATCCAGCTAACACAGTAATCCTGCTTTGTGCAGTTATCCAGCTAACTCAGTAATCCTGCCTTGTGCAGTTATCCAGCTAACACAGTAATCCTGCTTTGTGCAGTTATCCAGCTAACACAGTAATCCTGCTTTGTGCAGTTAACCAGCTAACTCAGTGATCCTGCCTTGTGCAGCTATCCAGCTAACTCAGTGATCCTGCCTTGTGCAGTTACGCATGCAGGTTAAACGGTTAATTGGGTTCGGCGACCGCACCTTCCTGGGGCTCCTGTTTGACAGCGTACTGGGGCGGCTCTGAGACGGGTGGGGGGCGCTGTTTTTTGGGCGTGGCGCTGGTGCCCTTCAGCGGACTCCCGTCCTCCTGGCCCTCCTCAGGACACAGGTAGACCTCGATGGGGCCGTTCTTACTCTTCAGGTAGATCTGCAGGGCTTCCTGTGGATGGGACACATACCGCCTTCAGACAGACGCCTACAGACTCAGCTGCAGGCAGTGCAGGCGTGCCGCTCCATAGGTAATCATCACGCTGATCCATTTCAGGATTATACGCCCAACTTCCACTCCCAGTCGTTTAGGGTAATTCGCTCGATCGCGTCTTGATCTGACGTTTGCGTAAGCACCAGCCACAGCCACAGCCCGCGTGTGATAGACTTTACAGGAGTGAACCAGCACAGTTCACAAAGCGGTCAGAAAACTGAAACTAAAATAACCATTTGTAACAAAAATAAATAAATAAGCAAATAAGCAAGCAGATCGGTGCCCGTCGTCCCAAAACACCTCGTTTCCAAGGCCACCGACTGAACTCCACAAAGCCGGGCCGGTACTACCACCGCGGTTATGTCGGTTATTGCAGCAGGAAGGCAGATCACGACTCCTAAAATGGCCGCTCTCGCTCACCCCACGAGTCCTAAAATGGCGGCCGCTCTCGCTCACCCCGTGAGACTCCGGCACTTCCAGCTTGGTCTCGGACGGCGCCTTCACGGCGATGACCGTCTGGTCCTGCAGGCTGGCGATGGACCGGATGTCCTGGTAGGTGACGTATCCCAGCGTGCAGTGCAGTCAAGGAGAAAACCACCACCTCGATATTCCCCAAAACCCTAACTCAACATCCCCAGAAAACCCCAGAAGTCACAGGAAGCAGTAAATTCCACTTCAGAAAGAATGCTGTGGCCCTGCTGCATGGACTACATTACCCACAAATCCCTGTGTCATGGCTAGCCCTGCTGCATGTGGACTACATTACCCACAAATCCCCGTGTCATGGCTAGCCCTGCTGCATGTGGACTACATTACCCACAAAACCCTGTGTCATGGCTAGCCCTGCTGCACGTGGACTACATTACCCACAAATCCCTGCGTCATGGCTAGCCCTGCTGCATGTGGACTACATTACCCACAAATCCCTGTGTCATGGCTAGCCCTGCTGCATGTGGACTACATTACCCACAAATCCCCGTGTCATGGCTAGCCCTGCTGCATGTGGACTACATTACCCACAAATCCCTGGGCCATGGCAGACCACGAACATCAGGCTAGGCAGGATTAACCAACCATCCCCCCACCACCACCACCAGCACCACCCTGTGGAAGGATATCTCTGGTTGTCCTGGCTCTCCGTCAGCAGGCGGAGCTGATTGGTGCTGGACTGGATGAGGTCATCCAGAGCCTTCTCCGCCCTCTCCAGGTCACCCAGCTCCTTCCGCAGAGAGCGCGCTTTCTCCGACCCGCCCGCCGAGCCCTCGAACACACCGCCCACCCTGCGGACAGAGAGGGACAGAGAGGGACAGAGAGGGACAGAGAGGGACAGAGAGGGACAGAGAGGGACAGAGAGGGACAGACACGGACAGACACGGACAGACACGGACAGGGCGGATTGATTACATGCGTAAAACAGCTTGCATGTGTAAAAACACTGGCGTAAGGCTGATCGTCAAATCTTGAAAGAAGGCCACATGTACAACATCAAGACCCCAAACCTTATCGATGTCCGGGGTCTCAGACTGAATTTAAAATATCACAAATACGAAAAATATTACGAATAACGTTTTATTTTACCGCCAGTTAGAAGTTAACGGGTAACCATTTTGATCTCAGAGGCAAGTACTACGAAACGGGCTGTAAAACCTATTTACATACCACTTAGATATGGTACATACCGACTGTTCCATAGTACTTACCACTGAAATCAGAGAACTTGCCTAATAATTACACAAGTAGCCGTGTACTACTATGTAATTAACAGGCTGTAAAAAAAAAAAAACGTGACCTAATAATTCCTCACGAATTCAAAGGGACATGATTAGCGCCCCCCGGAGGCACAGACGGGACTCACATCCACTGGATGTTGTTCTTGGACTTCTTGCGGATGAGCTGCACGCCCTCCAGCACGTTGGTGATGTCGTAGATGCGTCTCTTCTGCACCTCCAGAACCTCCGTGGCCCAGTTCAGGTCCAGGACCCCGTCCGGCGACTCGCTGAGGAGGCCCACGAACTTCTTGGTGAGGAGGCCCAGCGAGGTGTCGTAGCGGGTGCGCTCCCCTGGCGACTTGGGGGCTGTTCGGGGAACGGGAACGTTTTTCGGGACGGAAGAGGGCACGGTCACATCCGACATCCACACCCACATCCATCACGTCGGCTATTTCGGCTGACGCTTTTTACGCGACGTCACTTTCAGTTGATTAGACTAAGCAGGGGGCCAGTCCCCGCCCTGGAGCATATTGTGGATACACCCGAACCACAAACCTTCCAGGTCCCAGTCGTGCACCTTAGCCGCTAGGCTACAGGCACCTTAGCCGCTAGGCTACAGGCACCTTAGCCGCTAGGCTACAGGCACCTTAGCCGCTAGGCTACAGGCACCTTAGCCGCTAGGCTACAGGCACCTTAGCCGCTAGGCTACAGGCACCTTAGCCGCTAGGCTACAGGCACCTTAGCCGCTAGGCTACAGGCACCTTAGCCGCTAGGCTACAGGCACCTTAGCCGCTAGGCTACTGGCACCGTAGCCGCTAGGCTACAGGCACCGTAGCCGCTAGGCTACAGGCACCTTAGACGCTAGGCTACAGGCACCTTAGACGCTAGGCTACAGGCACCTTAGACGCTAGGCTACAGGCACCTTAGCCGCTAGGCTACAGGCACCGTAGCCGCTAGGCTACAGGCACCTTAGCCGCTAGGCTACAGGCACCGTAGACGCTAGGCTACAGGCACCGTAGACGCTAGGCTACAGGCACCGTAGACGCTAAAACATACTTCCCATTAAACAAATCTCCTCAATTGAAACTGTTGGGAGTTGATGTACTGCAGCCACGTTTGTCAAGATGCTAGGTAGATAAATCTAAAAGGCCGTTGAAACGCTGCATACACTCATAATTCATGGCAAATCCCCAGTGCAAGAGGAGGTCCAGGCACTCACCCCCCCCCTCCCTCAAAGCGCAGAAACTCTCGAGTTCTAACCATAAAGATGGGCTCAAATGACTGATTTACACGCAATGCAGACACTGCAACCTGAACTGAATTACCTCTATGTTAGAGGGGTTCACACTCTCACACTCTCACACTCTCACACTCTCACACTCTCACACTCTCACACTCTCACACTCTCACACTCTCACACTCTCACAGAGGAATACTCACTCTGGGGGCTGGGGAGGGGGGCAGCGCACCCCTTCCCTTTTGGGGTACGGAAGTCAGGCAGGTACGAGGGGTCCTCCAGATCCAGCTTCCTCTTGGCCTGAAGGGGGGGGGGCACAGGTGAGTGTTACATTACAGAGGACCGACCGCCCTGCGTGTGTGGAGGTGTCCCCGCGCAAGACGCCTAACCCCTAATTACTCCTGACGAGCTGGTTGGTGCCTTGCATGGCAGCCAGTCTCCGTCAGTGTGTGGGTGGGCGTGTGTATTTATGGGTGAATGAGAAGCGTCAATTGAACAGCGCTTTGGATAAAGGCGCTATATATAAATGCAGGCATTCACCTTTTGTTACATTACAGGTCATCTAGCTGACGCTGTTATCCGAGACGACTGAGTTGATTAGACCAAGCAGGGGAACACAGCATGGCTGGAGCCTCAATCAGGCGCTACGCTACAGGCCCCTATGGAGTGCGGAGCCTTATGATAATTAATATACAGTATATAATAATCTCATTTATATTGTGGTTCGCTCCCCAGCCGGTGACTCAAAGCCCTTTACAGTCATGTGACTGCAGGGGCAGGTTCATACATTACATTACATTACATTAATGGCATTTGGTAGACGCTCTTATCCAGAGTGACTTACAGTTGATTAGACTAAGCAGGAGACAACCCAGCATTGCTCCAGGGGAGGACTAAGGGCCTTGCTCAAGGGCCCAACGGCTGTGCGGACCTTATTGTGGCTACACCGGGATTAGAACCACCGACCTTGCGTGTCCCAGTCATTTACCTTAACCACTACGCTACAGGCCGCCCCTAATCCCCCCCCCCCCCCCCTCGACCCCCGCTCACCGACCCCCCCCGCACTTTCAAGTGCCTGAGTCATTCACACTTCCTCTTCACTCATAACTCCCCATGAAGAGGGTGCGAATCCACTGAAGACAACAGCCGACACCCCCCCTCCAACCCTGTAATAAACTTCATTCACTTTCACACAGGCCAGTGAACCCCGCGCCCCCCTCCCCCTCAATACAATGAAGCCAGGAACAAAGCACAAGCCTGTAACTGAAACACACACGCACAAACACACACACAGGCACGCGCACACACAGACGTAGCAGAGATGTCTGCTACAAAAGCCATAATAATGTAGAGCTTGCTGCCACAGACGCGCACAGACGCGCACAGACGCACACAGAGCTCTCCCTTGTTAGCGGGTTAATTGGATTCCAGTCACTCTTTTATAGAGCTACTCCACCCCCTGCCTACGTCCTGCTCTGCCTAAAATGAGCTCAGTGTGTGAGATACTGGGGCAGTTTAGCACCTCATTAACTACATCCCCCACAAGCACTCCCAAATTAACATAAAACAGGGGGGGGGGGGCACAGGAGCAGCCCATGCATCACACACACACACACACACACACACACACACACACACACACACACACACATCACACACACTCCCTCTGGGGTGACATGTCTGAGTGTGGCCATAAGGGGGCGCGTGAGAGCAGGAGGGCGGTGGACGGTGAAGGCCGGCATTGTCCCCCGCAGCCTCCCCACCTGTTCTCAGGGACATCTGGGGCCAGCAGCAGCAGAGACAGCAGTGCTTGGCCTGTCATAAACGCCACGTCAGCCAAACCCCCCCCCGCACTCACAATGGTGCCAGCCTCCCGCTCCTCCTCCTGTTATGATCCGTCACAAGCCAGTAGGTCTACGCATGTGCATCTTTGATTTCCTCCTGCTTTGCCCCCCTAGATCGGCCATTTCGGTCTCCAGTTCCTCAGTATCGCACGTTCAACCATTTTTTTGTTTTATTCAATTTAAAATGGGCTGTGAATAGCAGGCCAGGATCAATGGAGCAATAAACAGTTAGCCAGTCCAGCCAGCCCACAGAACCCAGCACCATGCAACAGCTTCACAGCGCCCCGGCTGACATTCTGCACAAACCACAGAAGAAGTACATTTATTTGGGAGGTCACAGATATGCGACTAGAATGTTCTTAAGTGAACATTCTAATGCTGATGTCAGAATCACTCCTGGCAAAGGCGGAGTTCTGGAACACTGACTTAGACATTTAAATAAATAAATACAAATGAAATAAACCTACTCCTCAAAAGGGTTAAGGAATGACAAGCACACCCCTCCCATAGGAACACATCTCTTGTGCGTGTGCAAACAGTCTGCCTACTCATCTATGGAGAGGAAACGCATCACAGATGTAAACCAAAAAGTCCGCATTTTCTAAACAGGAAGTGGCTCTCAGAGATGGACAAGACGGCTTCCTGTTTAGTGGCTCAGCTTTTCATTTCCAGAAATGAACAGGGCGTTCATTTTGGCTCGGCTCACCTGGAACGGGGCTTAGGAGGGCATCGCCATGACAGTACATGTCCATCCTAAATCTAAAAGTCCTACACTGACCAAGAAAAATTACAACTGGAAGACATTAGGTTTAAACCTGTTCACTTCTATAAAAAAAAAAAAAGAAAAAAAAAAGAAAGAGAGAAAAAAAAAAAACCCTCTTGCATCAGTTCTGGCTGCATTCATGTTCCTCTAGATGAGTTAACGCCCAAATATAACACACCCAAGCCAGCGAGCACCTGACGCACACCCACAAATCCAGTCCTCATCCCTCACTATCCTGCAGGTTAAACCTCATTCAGCAGCAAGGGCAGGGCTGCCCAACCCTGTTCCTGGAGATCTACCGTCCTTGTAGGGTTTCACTCCTCCAAACCTAACAAAGCATTGTCCGTGTCTTCTTCAGCGTAAATTTAGACACTTTCTGGATCTCTGTGACACACCCATGCACTCATTACGAAACCATGCTGGAGACTTGACACAATTTCGGGTGGGGGGGGGGGGGGGTGGGCAGGATGCGGTGCCCAGCCAGGGAAATTCGACAACGCAGGGCACTAAACTCCAACGATAATTATCCTAGTGGCTAAGGCACATGCCGGTTGTGGTCCAAGTGATAAGATCCACACAGCTGTTGGGCCCTTAACCCCACAGTGCTCTGGGGGGGGGGGGGGAGACTGTCCTCTGCGGAGTCTAATCAGTCTAATCGCCTTGGATAACATCACATGCTCACATGGAGACTGTACAAACTTGCGGCTGATTGGCTGTCTTATCACCAAAAACTCATCACCATACTTGTGAAACTACCAGGTGGTGGGGGGGCACAACCCCCATTGATGTAAAACACAAAATTACAAACAGAAGAATCTGTGGGACCGTTATGCGTTTTGGGACGGCGGGGGGGGACGGGGGGTCAAGGCCTGCATCCAGTCACCCCCGGGGGGGGGGGGGGGGGGGGGGGGGAGTGTGAAAACACTCCAACCCTCCATCAGAGCACCCCGCTGGGACCAGCTGGAGGGGGCAAAAGGCCCCGGAGACAGGATTGGGGTCAAAGGCACCACCACGTTAAAGAAGGGCCACACCGAAACCTCTAGGTGAGCAACTGGGCCTCTGCTGAGAACACATGGGGGGGGGGGGGGGGGGGGGGGAGAGAGACACACACTGAACGCAAGCCAGATCTACACGAGCCCAGCAAGCCTGCGCCAAAAATCACTGCTGAACAACAGGACCAGTGAAAAGCGTCTCACACACACACACACACACACACACACACACACACACACACACACACACACACACACACACACACACACACACACACACACACACACACACACACACACACACACACACACACACACACACGATTTACTTTGTCAGCGTCACGTTTTCCCTCCAATGTTACTCAATCACGCCGTCTAACCTTCCTGTGCCAGGCGTTGCGTTAACACCCATTTCGGACGTTGTGGCAAAGCCAGTGGCAGGTTTCACGTCGAGAAAATGACCCTTTTCCTTTCCGCAGTTACGCAAGCGGCACTTCAACGTCAACTCACTTGTGCTCGGCAGCGCACAGACCTTCTCACAGCCGGCCATTCTGAAGGAAGCAGCGCAGGGCCCCGTTTCACAAAGCAACGCACCCGGCCCAAACGGCACGGAGTAAAACCTGCACCCGGCCCAAACTGCACGGAGTAAAACCTGCACCCGGCCCAAACCGCACGGAGTAAAACCTGCACCCGGCCCAAACCGCACGCAGTAAAACCTGCACCCGGCCCAAACTGCACGGAGTAAAACCTGCACCCGGCCCAAACTGCACGCAGTAAAACCTGCACCCGGCCCAAACTGCACGGAGTAAAACCTGCACCCGGCCCAAACTGCACGCAGTAAAACCTGCACCCGGCCCAAACTGCACGGAGTAAAACCTGCACCCGGCCCAAACTGCACGCAGTAAAACCTGCACCCGGCCCAAACTGCACGGAGTAAAACCTGCACCCGGCCCAAACTGCACGGAGTAAAACCTGCACCCGGCCCAAACTGCACGCAGTAAAACCTGCACCCGGCCCAAACTGCACGGAGTAAAACCTGCACCCGGCCCAAACTGCACGCAGTAAAACCTGCACCCGGCCCAAATCTGGATCATGGACAGAAGCCGTTCCCGGTTTTACTCAGCACCATTAGTTAGGGGTGGCCTGTAGCGTGGTGGTTAAGGTACATGACTGGGACACGCAAGGTCTGTGGTTCTAATCCCGGTGTAGCCACAATAAGATCCGCACAGCCGTTGGGCCCTCGAGCAAGGCCCTTAACCCTGCATTGCTCCAGGGGAGGATTGTCTCCTGCTTAGTCTAATCAACTGTACGTCACTCTGGATAAGAGCATCTGCCAAATGCCTGTGATGTGGTGTGATGTGGTGTGATGTGATGTGGTGTGATGTGATGGGGATGTGGTGTGGTGTGATGTGGTGTGATGTGGTGTGGTGTGGTGTGATGTGGTGTGATGTGATGGGGATGTGGTGTGGTGTGGTGTGATGTGGTGTGATGTGGTGTGATGTGGTGTGATGTGGTGTGATGTGGTGTGGTGTGGTGTGGTGTGGTGTGATGTGGTGTGATGTGGTGTGGTGTGATGGGGGTGTGGTGTGGTGTGATGGGGGTGTGGTGTGGTGTGATGTGGTGTGATGTGATGGGGGTGTGATGTGGTGTGATGTGATGGGGGTGTGGTGTGGTGTGGTGTGAGTTAGGCAGCAAACTGGTCTAGTTGCCCAACTAACAGCAGTACCCAAACTGGAAACGGAACCCACAACCTTTCAGATACAATTCCAATTCCCGAACCACTACACTGCACCCAACGCTCACACCTTATGCATACTGAGGCCTACGACCGACAGTCTCTCTCCCTATATTGTTAGCAAAGAACAGGCATGCAAACTCTTACTCAAGTGAAATGAATCTTCTTTCAACCCCCGCCATTAAAGTTAAAAGCACTACCAAATTTTTTTTTTTTTTTTTTTTTTTCTCCTCTTCCCTCCCCTGAAGTCAGCTTCATTGTTTTTACATTAGATCCAGACCCGTGTCAAATTACGTAATCGTTTTGGATTCAAATAGTTTCTTGACTGATCAACCAAGAGGACCAGCAGCTGGGATTTGTCACTTTGACAGCATTCAAGAGTTTCCAGTTAGCCAGACCAGCTCAGTAAAGTCTGGCTTCCTGGATATACACCCCAAATATACAGCCCCCGCCCCCACCCCCAATTGAAACTGAAATAATACCCCTGTTAACTTATTATAAAACTCTGTTCCATTATAATATAATTTATTATTATTATTATTATAATAGGGATTTTATTCATTAGTATTACTATTTTTATGCTCGGAGGCAGTCTGGTCCAGAAGCAGTGGACAGACCGGACCAGGAGATTTAGCGCCAGAGCAGCCTGCTGACACGGGACACTCCCCTTCACAGGGATCTCGTGTCCCGCCCCGGGCTGAGTGCTGACCTTTGACCCAAGGGGGAGGACGGGGGGGCAGGTCAGACCGGACAACGAGGTGAAACGTCCCAACAGGTGCAGGCGGACGCCAGAAAGGGAAGCGGACGACAACAAGGAGAAATCTCCCAAAGGCGTATAAACGTCCTCTTCCCCTGTCCACGTCTGTCACAGGTCTAACCAGGCCATTTACTAAATCTTTAGATACCGGTGTGCAAAAGTCTAAACCATTACCAGACTTTTAAAATGCATTTATTTATTATTATTACTCAGCCTCATAATGGCTTTTGGGACAACTCTGGTCCTCATGTTAACGAACGCCAATACTAGACCCCAAAAGCCTAGAATGAAGGCGAGACACTGAAAACTCTTACATCTGCACTAAGAAATCAGCCGAGAAACAAACTGTCCAATTACGGTTGATCGCCTAAAACTGGGTGGGGGAGCCATAGGGATGCAATTCATACACGGATCGCCCAATGCGGATGTAAATAGCCGCATGTTAAAGCAGAGTTTGCACTTTAACCTCATATTCATGGTTTCATTTCAAATCCAATATGCTGGAGTAGAGCCAAAAGAACAGAACCACAGTTAAAATACGGAGTGCACCGTATAACCGGACTAGATTATATGAATGCGTAGTCAAGTAGTTTCCTAGTTTAAAGTTTGTGTGTGTGTGTGTGTGTGTGTGTGTGTGTGTTGCGGGAGGGAGGGAATAATTTGCAACAAGAACCAGGAACACCGGATTGTTACGCCCACGCACCCCCGTCCCAATTCTGATAGTCGTTTCCACCCCAACCCCCCACGGAGGGACGCACATCGTGTTATGGCACTGTTCGACTTTCAACAAGCCCCCCCAAATATACCGCCCCACCCACCTCAATCGCTATTTGGGACCCCCCCCCTCTCTCTCACCCACTGCCCGTCTACAACAGCTGGGATGCGAGCGGATTGTCTTGGGCTGGTAAACGCATTACGATTGAGGACAGGCGACAACGGGGACACGTTGCTAAGCAATACACGGGGCCAGATGAAAGCATATATCCATTTGGAACATGCAGCGAATCCTTAGCAGTGTAGCTTACGTACTACTGTACTACCAAGCAACACAGAATATGATACGCAAACTGGCCAACAAGACCGTGCAACAGATAGCCTGGATGCGTCATGGTCGAGATGACCATCTGGTTCAACAACTTGTACCAAACATTCAGATTACGCGGAACATTTAACGATAATGCACGACAAATTAGCATTTGAAACACCGCAGAGTAATGCTTTATCAAGTTCCTTTGTAGCGCTATGAATATACAAGTGGCATCCTGGCAAAAACAGGATTAGCAACCTAATTTAGTTGGGACTACTGTGCAATACTGCGTATGCAATAACTCAGTCAGCGCGAGTGTGTGAGAGAGCACAAAATGTTAAATGCACAAATCATCTCGTGTGTAAATTATCTAACGTTTTCTGTCACCAGTGGCTTACCGGTAGTCTCCCGGAGGAAGATCGGACTGGCTTTGCTTCGGGTCCGTGGGGTGTTGCATAGAGACAGTTGGCTCGCTGGTCCGCGGCGGTAGTGTTGCAAATTTGCGTGAAATAGCCGGCCGGTACGGAGTTAACGTGCGGGCTGGCGTGTCCGGTATTGAAAAACTCCGTGTTCACTAGAACTTTCTTTTGCGAACCCGACAGTCCGACGGCACCTTTGGTTGAAGCCGGGTAGATTCCTTTGGGTAACCGCATCATTTTGTGTAGCAAGTTACCTAGCCAGTTAGCCTCGACGTTAATCGGAAAGGTTAGATTCCAACTCAGAATAAAACAATGTTTAAAATAAATAAATAAAATACAATCTCCCAACAATACTAGTGGAAAGGTACGAGGTGTCCAGGGAGTGCAAATTATACCAATAATTTGGTAAAATATTGCTTGATGAACTGCGGAAAGATATGGCTTGCTGGGTGGCTAGCTAGCCAGCTAATCACAAAGAGTGATTTCCAGAAGCTAGCTAACGTTTGTTTCCTCTTATTCCGCCTTTGAAACAAGTGCAATAAGTTAGAATTGCAGAAATGCATGCAGCAAATATGTATAAAACAGTAACTATTGCTGAGATTCAGCTATTAGCTAGCTAAACAAATGCGAACGGTAGTTTCATCTGCGTCAATTTAAGCAAAGTGCAAATTAACTTTTACTTATTATTATTTGTAATTAAATCGACATCGATTTGTATCAATATTCATATGTCCAGAATCAGAAGAGTCTGTTTTTAAAGTCTTAAAAACAAAGATCAATTAAAAATGTCCGTATTTAAAAGGATGCATTGGATTTTTTTTTCTTTTTTTCCACGGGTGATACAAAATACCTCGCAAAGTGTCCGCAACAGCGAAATTGCTCAGCGTTTAGAAGCCCAGTAGGTCTGAGAACTGCAGTTTTAGCGCCAAACTACGTCCCGCGAAATTTGGATCTCCCGCGGTTGGAGATGGATTGTGATTGGTCAGGGAAAGTGTGACGTCGTTCCTCTTTGTGTACGTTTGCATAGAACTGTTGGAGCCTGGGCGTGCCTCCCCTTAAGGGGACAGGACTCATAAACCACTGTTGTTTCTACGCCAAGTTTTTTAAAAAGATAAACTTCCATCAACCCAACTATACCAAATATAGCGATGAATGCACAAAACTAGATCCCAAAAGTTCACGACTGGAAAGAAACACAAAATACTGGATTGTATTCTTGCTCTATTAAAATCTTCCTGGTTGACCTAATTTCAATTACTCAGGGAGGAGGTCTATACAATTAGCCCGTTTGTAAAATGAAATTAGCCCACAGCGTTTTCCAATTTGACACTTCCAATAAGCAATTTCCAAATAAATCACTTGTATTACATGATGAAAAACTTACCTTGAGCAATTTAAATTGAGCACCACAAACACATATTTAACACATTGAACTGCACAGAAACATATCTGCTTTTTTAATCTCCACTGGTCTCCCCTCACGGAATAATGTAACGCACATTACTCATTTTCACTGAACTCTCTTCATTATTCTGAAAGATTAATTCCCCAGGAAAACAGTCACCGTTAAAGCAACTCAGACATAGTAAACTCTGTTGAACCAAGGAGTTGGGCGGCCTGTAGCATAGCGGTTAAGGTAAATGACTGGGACATGCAAGGTCGGTGGTTCTAATCCCAGTGTAGCCACAATAAGATCCGCACAGCCGTTGGGCCCTTGAGCAAGGCCCTTAACCCTGCATTGCTCCAGGGGAGGATTGTCTCCTGCTTAGTCTAATCAATTGTACGTCGCTCTGGATAAGAGCGTCTGCCAAATGCCAATAATGTAATGTAATGTAAATGGTGTATGCAATGTTCATGGTATAATAATGCATGCAAGTGCCAGTTGATGACACATCTAATATGTTACCATTTTACCACTGGCAGTCAGAGGGTTGCCGGTTCGATCCCGCCCTGTGTTAGCCTTTCGGTAATGGGGAGAAAGGTACTGATGATTCTAGGGGCCCCACAGCTGGAGAGGGCCCTCAAAAATTTGACAACATTTTTGTTCTTTAAGGAACACATTTCCCAAATGTACCCTGCAAGGTACAATACTATTATTTTGGGTAATAACAATAAGTACCCGGTACAAGTTAATTATTAATCCAATGGCAAGGGGTACAATTTTATGTACCTATAAGGGTAGGGTAGATCCAGCCCAGTTACAAGCCTTTATACCTTCTCTTTTTCAGCCATTTTTTGTACCTTTTTTTCTGAGAGCTATATGCCTTCAGATGTCCTGACTATGTCCTCGGCTGCAGCACACAGGAGCACGGTCACAGTTGTATTTGCATTTCTTTGGCATTGTGGGCATTTGCCTGAGGACCCGCATGCCTGACATCTAAAGCCACAACATTTGCAGAAAGGGGTAATTGGGCAACATTAAGAACCAAAGTAGGGTGTGTTCCTGAAAGGGGATTTGCTGACGAAGCACGGTGACTGGCCAGGGAGAAAACGAATAGTCCTATAAATGATCTTTGCGCCATTCGCATCAGATTTTTGGTAAACACAGAGTAAAATTATCTGCCTCATTCGTGTGGAAAGGAGTCAGTCCAACGCTTAAACCTCAAGAAGTGACCATTTTAAGTAGAATTTATAGGGCTATTTTTATAGAGATTTACCTAAACTGTCGTGAGCGGTTTGGTCAATGCAATCAATTTAGTGAAATTGTTATTGACAAAGGGATTTCTACACTGTCACAGGATTAAATAATAGCAAAATGAAATAATCTGCTGTCAGTCACCAAGGAAACAAACAATACAAATCCATTCCTGCAGCTCCCATTGCTTTTCAGTTTTAATACTTTATTCATGCGTCATATTTTATTTGTATAAGGCCTTTTACAGGCACACCATTGCAGACACTTTACAGAAAAAATGGACAATTGGGAAAGACCAATAATCCAGCAAGTGAGGTTAAAATGTTTTTATTTGTATTTATTTTGATGGGGGGGAGTGTTCAGTTTCACTGATCCCCAGGCAAAGCTCGGAAAGGGTGTGTGTGTGTGGGGGGGGGGGGGGGGGGGGGGGGGTCATGAATTGTAGATTTAGATAGAGCGATAGACACTTTATTGTCTCCAAAGTGCGAAATTGTATTTGCCATCACCGCAGTCAACACGGATTACGAACGACACGACAGTAAGACACAGTGAAAACCAATCTGAGACCTTACAGTAGTTTACCGTATTTTAACAGCAAATGACACAAATGCAGTGTGCGTGAAGTTCGATGTGCCAGTTTCCAATCAGACTTCGTTCAGTGGCGGTGGGACCCAAGGAGAGATCTGATCACGGGGCCCAAAACCCACTGGCACCACTCCTACCTGACCCCACGGTGAGCTGTAGTATTCCGAACCGGTCAGGACCGGACCCAACCGAGGGATTCCAACAGCTTTCCCAACCTGCTGAGGCCGACGCAGTTCCCGACTGGAATTCCGTTTTTCGCAAGACGCGCAAGCCTGTTTACAGCCGGCAGGGTGCGAGGTCGGGGTTCAAGGGTCAGCTTCCCCCAAAATGGCCTTCCTGAGAACACCCCACCACAGCTGATTGGATTGAGAATGAATGCAGTTGCGTCTCGTTTTAAGAAGATTAAAGATACAGACCAAAGATAAAGATTGAAATAAAAGATAAAATATAATACAGTTCATTACGCGTCATTTGGCAGATGCTTTTATCCAAAGCGACTTACAGTTGATTAGACAAAGCAGGAGACAATCCTTTCCTGGAGCAATGCAGGATTAAGGGCCTTGCTCAAGGGCCCAATGGCTGCGCAGATCTTATTGGTAAACAGTTGGCATTTATATAGCACCTTTATCCAAAGCGCTGTACAATTGATGCTTCTCATTCACCCATTCATACACACACTGACACACTGACACACTGACACACTGACGGCGATTGGCTGCCATGCAAGGTGCCGACCAGCTCGTCAGGAGCATTTGGGGGTTAGGTGTCTTGCTCAGGGACACTTCCACACAGCCCGGGCGGGGGATCGAACCAGCAACCCTCCGACTGCCAGACGACTGCTCTTACTGCCTGAGCCATGTCGCCACTGGCTAATTTGTGGCTATATTGTGGCTACACTGGGGATCAAACTCCCAACCTTGCGGGTCCCAGTCATGTGCTTTAACCACTACGCTACAGGCTGCCCCTGTGTGCTAAATGAAGCAATGTTTAGTTACCTTCGCCATCGCTTTTTGAATTATTAAGAAATGTGTACAAAACACCTTTAATAAAGTATGAAACATATGTTTTTGAAGAGGATATTGTGTAGCCTGCCAGCCACCCATTTTCTAAACAACTTATTCCTGGTCAGAGTCGTGGGCGCTACCCCATCATGCAATAGGGGAGAGGCAGAAGTACACCCAGTCCATCACAGGATATACACACCATTCACCCACACACTCTCACACTCTCTCACACACACACACACACACACACACACACACACACACCATTCACCCACACACTCTCACACTCTCACACACACTCACACACCATTCACCCACACACTCTCACACACACACACACACACACACCATTCACCCACACACTCTCACACTCTCTCTCTCACACACACACACACACACACACACACACACACCATTCACCCACACACTCTCTCACACACACACACACACACATACACACACACACACTCTCTCTCTCACACACACACACCATTCACCCACACACTCACACTCTCTCTCTCACACACACACACCATTCACTCACACTCTCTGACACACTCACACACACACCATTCACCCAAACACTCTCACACACACACACTCTATCTCACACACATACACCATTCACCCACACACTCACACACACTCTCTCTCTCTCACACACACACACACACTCGCTCTCACACACACCATTCACCCACACACTAACACACACACACAGACACTCTCTCTCACACACACAGACACTCTCACACACACCCATACACTCTCTCTCTCACACACACACACACACACTCTTTCTCACACACACACACACACACACACATACATACACACACCATTCACTCACACTCTCTGACACACACACTCTCCCTCTCCCACACACACACACCATTCACTCACACACTCTCTCTCTCACACACACAAACATACACACACACCATTCACCCACACACTCATATATATAGGCAAGTTAGACTCTCCAGTTAGAGTCTAAATAAAAAAATAGTTAGAGCCACCTGCATTATCTTTGGAAGGTGGGAGACACAGTGAAACCCACACAGACACGGAGACAACCTGCAAACTCCATACAGACACAGGGAGAACATGCTAACTCCACACAGACACAGGGAGAACATGCTAACTCCACACAGACACGGGGAGAACATGTAAACTCCACACAGACACGGGGAGAACATGCAGACTTTTGACCCTTCTCTGGGGTCAAAAGAGAAGTCCATCTCTTTTTTTGTGATCAGGCCATTTGTATTGCTTATAATCATTGCAGTTCAGTGTGGTTAAAAAAAAAAAAAATTCATACCAATAAATACACTTTTGACCTGAATATCACTTTTGATAATACAGCAATATTAATATATTTTTCTGCATGGACTGTCTGTTTTCTACCAGCTAGGAATTGAGCCCCTCTAAATGAATGACTGCTCTAAAACCAAGCGGGTTCAATGTGTTCTTGTTCAATGTTAAGACCTCAATGGCACAGCCATCCACAGGGAAGAATAGAAACGCTTCTGACTGGCGTTCTGCACGACCTCCCTTGTTAACGCGAACAGCTGCACTCAGAGGATAGCGCCGTCAGTGTAGCTGGATCTTATCAGCAAAGCCAGCGTCGGTCAGCTCGAAATACCCGGAGCGCCAGCTCCATGCGAGAGGTCCGCCTCACACTGTGAAATCGCTTTGAATTCACGCAGTTGTTTGGTGACCGCAACAGCAGGAAAACAGCTGTCATGAGAAGAAGGGGGGGAAAAAAGCGGAAAAAGAAACGGAATTATCAGCTCAGGCATATTGCCAGCTAGTGACGTTTACATTATGGCGCTAGAACGGCGATATTGAGGCGACACCGCCCTCTGGTGGCCGAAGAGAATGCAAGAATTACGTCATCATTTGGAGACGGCTGGAATCGCCGGATACGATTCCCGCAATTTTCCCGTTGAAGTCCATTCGGAAATATTAATCTGCCGTGACAATATGACATTATTTTGTATAGTACTTTTAAATTCTAAAAATTCTTCACAAATTACTCTCCTGGGTGCGATTAGTGCCTCCTGACGTCATGCGCCACTCCGCGGCTCCCATAGGAATCTGTTGAACGATATCTGGGGCTACTTTCTAATTCAACTAACCAAAAGGCTATCAAAACACTTAATATCTGTGTACTTTATACTATTTTTGTCTTGTATGATATACCCCTGGCTCTTTTGTCTTTGTTCTGTTTGTATACTATCTCCTGTATACTGAATTCTTACTGTATTAATTTGTTAATATAAAGAAAAAAGAAAAGAAAGGAACCCGTGGAAGCTGTCTCTGGTTCTCATAGAGCTTATTGGTGCCGTGGTGTCATTTTAGCTGTCAGACCGAGTGTAGTGATCATCCCCCGAGGAGGGTCAGAGGAATCGTGCTATTGCTAGCAAACCATAAACCACTAGCAATAACAGCAGCAGAATTATGGTGTCAATTATACCACAGATTCTTATTTTAAGCTGCTCTTCCACAACAATGTCTCCATCTATAAAGAGGCAGGACACACCATGTTTATTCCCGGCAAGTGAGAAGTGTTTATTTTAAGGCTGCAATAATTAACAAAACATTATAATTACACTAATTACATTATATTCTCGGCTGCTTTTGGTGTCCATTGTATACTTCCGAGTCCATTTCGACACAGGACAATGAGCGAGCAGCTGCAGACCTGGGTTAAAATATGTAAGTGTTTTGGATTCTAATAATTTTCTGTGCTCGATTCTGCTCGGTCTTACCTGGTGCAATTGAGCCAGCCAGAAGGTGAGGTTTGCACTTTTAATAGGTTCCAATACACCAGACAAGCTCAGAAAAGCATAGAAAAATATTAAAATCCAAAACAGTCACATATTTGACCCAGGTCAGGGCAGTAGTGCAGTATAATGGGTAGGACCGTGTGTCCCAAAGGTTGCAGGTTCAAATCCCAGGTATAAGACTGCCGCTGTATTTTTGTGGAAGGTACGTAACCTACATTGCTTCGGTACAGACCCAGCTGGCAATAATGACTGCTATTGTGCAGTGTGTTTGCACAGTAGCCTTTCGCTGAAACTAAAGACAAGGGTCCTGTGTCAGGAAGCAGGATTACGGGGGTTAGTTGGATAACTGCATTGTGTAAAACACTTTTTTGCAGTTATCCAGCTAATTTAGTCATCCTGCTTCGTGATACAGAGCCCAGCTAACTCAGTAATCCTGCTTCGTGATACAGGGCCCAGCTAACTCAGTAATCCTGCTTCGTGATACAGGGCCCAGCTAACTCAGTAATCCTGCTTCGTGATACAGGGCCCAGTTTGTAAAAAGGTAGAAGAAACATACCCACATCCCATTCTTTGTGTAGGTGCTGGAGTTATAGGGCAATTCAGGTGTAGAAAAAAGGAAGACCCCACACACCAATCTCCATTGCTCCACAGGTGTATTCCTGACCCGAGAAAGAATGAATGAATGAACGCGAGCAATGAAAACGAGTGCGTAGGGTTGCACATTTTTTTTACACCAGTTTGTAAAAGACTAGACTAGAGTAAAGTCATGAGGATACACTTGCAGTCTACAGCTGTAGCCTGTACTCATACACATGTGAAATAAGATGTGATTTAGGCAATTAAGAGCAGCGGTTGCTGAAAGGGATGGGCCCTTGCTGAAGGGATGGGCCCTTGCTGAAGGGATGGGCCCTTGCTGAAGGGATGGGCCCTTGCTGAAGGGATGGGCCCTTGCTGAAGGGATGGGCCCTTGCTGAAGGGGTGGGCCCTTGCTGAAGGGATGGGCCCTTGCTGAAGGGATGGGCCCTTGCTGAAGGGATGGGCCCTTGCTGAAGGGGTGGGCCCTTGCTGTGCATCCCTGCTGAACAGACACAGTCACTCCATGCACCATTTTTTTCCTGAGACGCACAGAAGAAAATTCATTTTTTTTTCCCAGTCCGATTCATCCCTTTCGTGGTTAGGTATCCAGTATGCACTTTCTGGTGCCCCAAAAGCTACAGTGCGTATACTTTATTTTATTTATTATTTATTTTATTTAATGTTTATTTGAGTAGGGACAATGCCAAGAGACATAGCACCATTAATGGCAGTTTACAGCAGATTCATGTAGCTGATGTTCTGCATACAGAGATTATAGCTATTGCTATAATAAAAAAACAATACATGCATGTTATATATTATAAATAAAAGGCAGTAGAAAAATATTTAATTACTTGATATGATGACTAAAAATGCTAGCAGCTCCGTTTTTGTTTCAGCCAACCTTTGACCTTCACACTAAAATCCTTTATATTATTGATAGCTTTTATCTCTATTGGCAAGGAATTCCAGAGGTGAGCACCCTTAAACCCCACAGTCAAACATGGCGGTCTCCATGAACCGGCCTCATGCTGCATTGAACCAAACGGAATTCCAATGGGCGGCCTGTAGCGTAGTGGTTACGGTACATGATCGATCCCCGGTGTAGCCGCAATAAGATCGGCACCATCATTGGGCCCTTGAGTAAGGCCCTTAACCCTGCATAGCTCCAGGGGAGGACTGTCTCCTGCTTAGTCTAATCAACTGCACGTCGCTCTGGATAAGAGCGTCTGCCAAATGCCAATAATATAATGTAATGAACCGGCAAGGGGAAGCTGTCTCCAGGTCTTATACATCTCAGTGGACAGGCCACACAGCCCCACCTGAGGCTTTTAAATCCATCAAAGGGATTAACAAAGTGAAGTACAGTCGACTATTCAGGTTAGCAGAACGAGAGGCCACAAACATTCCATACAGATATTAGGAAGTATGTTTTACACACAGTGAGTGGTCAATGTGTGGAATAGCCTGCCAGTGCATGTGATGGAGGCAGAAAACATTGGGGGTTTTCAAGACCAGGCTTGATACAGTGTTAGATTATCTTTAGCTTTTAGGCAAACTAGGCAATAGGTGCCCTTAGGGGTAGGAAAAGGCGAGCATTGCTGGGCTGGGTGGCCTGTTGTCATCATTACCTTATGTTATGTTATGTTAACAAATAGTATAAAAATATAATAATACAAAATAAAGATATGGGTGCACTTTGGACAAAAGGCACACTTATCTCTGATCACATTTCATTACATAACCTGCACTTAGCATACTCTCATAGGGGTGACAGAAAGAGCATTACATTACATTACATTATTGGCAGACGCTCTTATCCAGAGCGACGTACAGTTGATTAGACTAAGCAGGGGACAATACTCCCCTGGAGCAATGCAGGGTTAAGGGCCTTGCTCAAGGGCCCAACGGCGGTGCAGATCTTATTGTGGCTACTCCGGGGATCAATCATGTACCTTAACCACTACGCTACAGGCCGCGTAACTCAGTAATACAAAAATGCACTATCAACGAACTGGACACAGAGGACCATTTAAAAGAATTAAAAGTGTGACGCTAGGCAAACTAATCATTAGTAGTGTTTGCAAAATGATAACTATGCAGCTAAACCGGTGACAACATGCAGGTGCCAATTAAATACCTGTGCATATTCTCTATTAAGAAGAAACACCCGGTTATGTTTTTTATTTTATTTTTTACACCTTGTAATTCCAGAAAAAACGCTAACAGTGTTACTTTGCTACCGGCGGTGATTACTGCCGTGCGACGGTGATGGGTAAATAATTACGTGATTGTATTTATAGACTATTCACTGACTTAGTAAAACCTCCTGCCTCTAGTTGCGTTGAAGCATACGTTTGGTCCGCGGGAGGGCACACGTGTTTTTATAAACGATAAGCACAGTGTTAAATAGGCTTATAAGTGTATTGTAATTAAACCTATGCTATTTAATAACATGGTCTCCCTCCCATTGTCTTTTGCCATTGCCGTTTATTTTAACACACTGGGTGGTGCAATTCTGTAGCTTTTCCTGTCGCTGCATTGTAAACTTGTTCATATCATTCATTACTGCGCAGGTGTAGAGCGGAAATGATCAATTTGTAGAAATCTAGACACGGAGATAAGTTAATTTTCACTCAGCTGAGATAATCGGCCAATAGACCTATGTACTTCATTTTTATTTTAAATTGCATCGCTTTTTCTGAGCAGACGTGTAGGGCGATATTATATTTCTGACCACTGGGTGTCGCTGCAACAGTAAAAAAAAAAAAAAGTCTATACTCTAAAGGCAAGGAGGACTAAGGCAACTCAAGCGTCAAGCGGGCTACTGTATCTAGTATTTTAATTAGCCACAGCTTATTATAGTACAATAGCGACATCCTTTCGTATAAAAAAATCGGGAAATGCTGTAGCAATTCCGTGAAGTTAAAAGGGACATGTAGCTAGCTAACTTTGACACTTTTCTTCTTCTTTTTTTAAAGTACATCCTTACCTCCAACATTCCTCTAACATTTTTCCCTGCGCGATTATAGCTAAACACTTTGTTATGAACGGACAGCAATCCCCCTTAATTTATTTTCATACGACGTTCAAAGGACATTTAACTATAGGGTTTCTTTCTATAAACCTGGCGCCAGTATCATCACTTATTCACAAAGAGCGGTAGCCAGGAACTGTGACGAAGATCCTCAGGAATTCGAGTGAATCACGGCCAGGACACCGCTTGTTGTAAAATGGACGTTTTGGTTAATCTGCCTCGCAGCAAAACAGAAAACGGCTGCCGTGTGTTTGGTGGCTACCTTGGCCGGGTAAGCGGGAAACGGGGAATGTCCCAGCTAGTTAAGCGAAGTGAATTTCTGGGATAGATTTGGGAGATTGCGGGGGCGGGAGACGCAGACTGCCCGGCACCAGGCAACACCTGCGACGGAGAAAGTTTTTTACTGAATGCTGCAGGTGTGCTTATCGAATTCCCCCCCCAAAAAAACTCTGAAAAAGAAACCGTTTAAAGCGCGTTACTTAAAAGACATAGGCCTATTCAGGTGTTCGATTACACGGTAAAATAGTCGAAACGAGACTGTTTGTTAATGAATCTCGTTAATTTTGTTGTTTAGTGAAACCGTTTTAACTAGCTTTTGTGGTTAAATAAAACATATAGCCTATTCACACACTATCCTAGCCTATAGGCCCAGCTACAAACCTCTCGTATCGATTTCCCTTCATTATGTACGAGGACCCGTTTGAACACATATTGTTCAGAAATACTGTGAAACTGAAAATTTGAAGTGCACGCTCGCTTGAATGAAGTCTTTGGATTACGGCCTGGCCCCTGTGTTTAACGGGAAGTGCGGTCACTTCGATCGATCCCAACCGTAAATAGCGAAAAGCAAAGTTTAAAGTTCGGTGGAGAATTCAAGTGGAGCAAAGCTGCCAGCTCAAAATGTAGATGCTATCCCATTCGCAAAGCCCCAAATCTTTATTTAGGCCCAGTCAAAGGTCAGAGAGTGCAGACGATCTGCAAACTTGATCTCAAGTTGCCCCCCTAAACATGACCCGGGTCGCTGTAGTTGAGAAATTAAACGTCGTTTGAATTTACAGTGGCTAGTTATCACACCAGCGTATGTAACCATTATTGGCCTATTATGTACAGTAGTAAATGGTTGGCATTTTATATAGCGGCTTTATACAAAGTGCTGTACAATTGATGCTTCTCATTCACCCATTCATACACACACACACACCAACAGCAATTGGCTGCCATGCAAGGCACTGACCAGGTCGTCGGGAGCAAATGGGGGTTAGGTGTCTTGCTGAGGGACACTTCGACACAGCCCGGGCGGGGGATCGAACCGAAAGGGTCCCTTGGCTTGTCTCAATAGTGGAACCATGTTTGGTTCTTTATGGAACCCCCTGTCATAGGTGTGTAGTGTGAAAGCTCTACAGACAAAGAACCATTTTGCCCTGACCCCCAGAACCCTTTAACTAGATAGGGTTCTTCTGTGCAATCCCAGGGTTCCCTATTGGAACCCTTTTTTCAGAGAGTGTACCAGGCTTATCTGGCATGTCCCTGGCCCTGCAAAAACTGTAAAGAGAGCTGACCATCTGGGCTATTATTAACTATTTAATAAATATTATGAACTATATTAATAAAACTATTATTAAGCCGTCGGAGCAAATGCGGCACGTCCCCGTTAGCACGTCCCCGTTAGCACGTCCCCGTTAGCACATCCCCGTTAGCACATCCCCGTTAGCACATCCCCGTCGACAGGCTTTGAGCACCTGAGGCTGCCGGCCAATGGCGGCAAGTGTTGGAAGTCGGCAGGAAATTCGCAGGAGCGAGGAAACGGCCCGGGCCGCTACACCCCGGCCCGAACTGAGAGACACACTCCGTCCACCTTCCTCTGTTCCTCTGTTAGGACAGGGTGTGTGTGTGGGGTGTGTGTGGCGTGTGTGAGTGTGTGTGTGTGTGTGGGGGGGTGGGTGTGTGTGTGTGTGCGTGGGGGGGGTGGGTGGGGCGGTGCGTGTGTGTGGGGGGTGTGTGTGTGTGTGTGTGTGTGTGTGTGTGTGTGGGGGGGGGTGGGTGTGTGTGTGTGTGCGTGGGGTGTGTGTGTGGGGCGGTGCGTGTGTGTGGGGGGTGTGTTAGTGTGGGTGTGTTTGAGTGTGTGTGTGCGTGTGTGTGTCTGTGTATGTGGGGGGGTGTGTGGGGTGTGTTAGTGTGGGGGGGTGCGTGTATGTGTGTTTTGGGTGTGAGGGGTATGTGTGTCTGTGTTGGGTGTGTGTGTGTGCGTGTGTGTGTGCATGTGGGGTGTGTGCAAGTGTGTTTGGGTGTGTATGTGTGTGTCTGTGTTTTTTGGGTGTGATGTGTGTGGGGTGTGTGTATGTATGTGGGGTGTTTATGTGTGTGTGTTTTGGGTGTGATGTGTGTGGGGTGTGTGTGTGTGTGTATGTGGGGTGTTTGTGTGTGTGTGTTTTGGGTGTGTATGTGTGTGTGTGTGTGTGTGTGGGGGGGGGGGGGGTGGTTCTGAATTTAACTGCTCCACTGTGCCAGGGCCAGGGCCTTTGTCCGCACTTTCTTTTACTACCGGAACCTCCTGCATCCCATATTACAGCCCGAGTAACCCATACAAGAAAACAACAAAAGAAGAAACACACAATATATTCAGAAAGTTGAGAGATAAAATACACTCACTGAGCACTTTATTAGGCAGACCTGTACATCAACTTGTTAATGTAAATATTTAATCAGCCAATAATGTGGCAGCAACTAAATGCATAACGCATGCAGACATGGTCAAGAGGTTCGGCCATTTCTCAGACCGAATGTCAGAATGGGGAAGAAATGTGATCTAAGTGACTACTTTGACTGTGGAATGATTCTTGGTGCCAGACAGGGTGGTTTGAGTATCTCAGAAACTGCTGATCTCCTGGGATTTTCACGCACACTAGTCTCGAGAGTTTGCAAAGAATGGTGGGAAAAGCAAAAAACATCCAGTGAGCAGCAGTTCTGTGGGCAGAAATGCCTTGCTAATGAGTGAGGTCAGAGGAGAATGGCCAGACAGGACAAAGCTGACAGAAAGGCGACAGTAACGCAAATAACCACACATTACAACAGTGGTATGCAGAAGAGCATCTCTGAACACACAATGCATCATAACTCTTAAGTGGATAGCCTACAGCAGTAGAAAAAGGCTGATAAATGCCTAATAAAATGCTCACTGAGTCTATGTCTTTTTACCTTTATTAGGAAATGGACCCCCCACTCCAACCCAACCCCTAAAGGGTTAAGGAATGGTGCAATGTGGAAATATAGTGGTTTTGCTGCCTTGTTTTCAACCAAGGCGGCTGCCATGCCCCGAACCCAGGGCATACCTGGGGGGCCTACCTGTACCCAGGTAAGTCTCTCGACAGGTCAGTCGCACCCTGTGGGCACACCTACGGTTTCACTCTGCTGTCGGGAGGAACACCTGTGTGTAATCCACACAGGTCTGCACAGGTGTGTAACCAGGGGGGGAGGGGTTGGTTTCTTTAGAAAGGAGGTGATGACATCATCCCGAGTTCAGTTTCTCTTTCACCACACGCACACACACACACACCTTTTCAAAAACCCAAATAACAGAAATCGCAACACACGTCTGTTCTCCGAATTCCAGGAACGACAGGAATTTATGAGTAAGTTGGAATTGGAATGAGAAAGAATCTGTATCCTAAAACACGGAAGAATGGTTCTCAAACGGCTACCTACAAAACAGGGTCCACCACTCTGCTTCATTCAGACATTTTTATTAATATTATTATCATGATGTAAAAAGGTACAAGTAAAGCATACTTTTATAAAAAGTTTATAAAACCTGGCATTTCAACATCCGTCTGCAGAAATACGCGATCCCCACAAACGCACATAATTAACTCCATAATAAGAGTTCAAGTTATCTTCCAACCCCACACCCCCCCACCCCCCCACCAGTAGTCTCACGACTGCTGAAATCCCCCTCCACCATACCCCCCCCCACCCCACCTCCAGAAAAGGAAAGAAAACCCATATTTGTACAGAACCATTTTGACTGGGGTGAACTGAATTCCTAAACTTGGGGGGAAAGAAAAACTAAAAACATCAACGTAAAGGAAATACTGGAACTTTTTTTTTTTTGGGGGGGGGGGGGGGGGGGGGGGGGCGTTAGGAAGGAGCCCGGGGGGTGACGGCAAACGCACGTTGCAGAAGACCAAACGTTTTCGGGGTAGTAAATGTGTGATAGCCCCCCCCCCCTTTTCCCCAAGATATAAAAAAATAATAAATCCTTGATGTACGGAATAGAGGAGGGTTGGGGGGGGGGGGGGGGGGGGAGGGGGGGTCTTCAGTCTTTAGAAAAAAGAAAATAAAAACTTCTTGTGTCCTTTGGTGAAACGTCTGGTGCCCAGAGACAGCCCGACTGTGGGAACTGCAGGGAGGCTAATCTTCTATCTTCAACCCCACCTCCCTTTTTTCAAATAGCCACCCCCTCCCTCCCCTCTCCTCTCCTCTCCTCCTCCTCCTGGTCTTTACCCAAACTGAAGTGGAGCCATGTGTTCCCGCACCTGCAGAGAGAATAGGAAGAGGGGGGTGGGGTATGGGGGGTGGGGGATGAGGGAGAAGAAAAAAAAGTCAGTTTTTCAGCTCTCACTCTCTCCTTAAAGGCGGCCGGAGGGCAGATACGCAGACAGCCTGGCGCCTGGCGCCGCGAGGGGAACTTTCGTTAACCTCCAACTGATAACGAACACACACACATACACACACAAACCCGCTATAAGCACAGGATTTACTAATTGGCAACCACCCGTGAGCACCAAATGAATAGGCTTAGTTTTAAGTACCGCGCGTTTTTTTTTTTTGAAACCTCCTGAGAGTTTTTGTTATTTAGATGATCTGGGCGAAATAATACAAAGTTAAGGAAAGGAGTGGGACTTCGTGCGCTCGCTCGGAAAGAACAGCATTTTTTTAACAACTGACATTTTTTTTCCGACAGATGCATGCAAAAAGCCTAGTTCCCTGCATCGATTACTCATCGATCGCATCTGTTCGTCAGGTTATAGACTATGTCACGAAAATAATTTCCTAACAGCCACGTGGCATAATTCAACAAGTACAACTATTATTTAGTGCAAAGATGTAGACTCGCATATTTTGTTGGCGGCCTACGTAAAACAGCAACACGGGAAACACACAAACAAATAAAATTAAATGAAAAACTCACCGTTTAGTGAATCGAGCGCTTCAGCTAGTGACACAGCCCCCCGTCCTCGGCGAAACTGCAGGTGATGTCCGATGCCTGTAAAAAAAATAAGGGGATTCATATTTAAACTTGTGACACATGTTCCGCCGGCACGCAGGAACAGTATGTACGCCCGCGGGACGCTAGTGCATCGGCAAAAGCATTTGGCCCTGCTCCGCGAATGGACAACACGAGGCGTGCGTGCACGGACCATCCACAAGACTCGTGAATATGCTGCCAAAGCGTATACGGACAGAGCAGAAACACGAGCAGCGAAAGCATCACTGTCAAGTCTTAGATGTGTTCCGAGAGTAGCCTATACTAGCACGGTTGACAAGATGCTGCCGCATCACCCACGCCTTTCACGCCCATTCTGGACAGTTGAACCTCGGTCGCTTCAGAAGGCCAGTGGCTCTGACACACCGCACATGTGGCACTCTTAACCTGCACTGGCGGGGAGGCGAGAGAGGAGGGGTAGGGACACTCGCTCACCTTCAATGACAGGACCACATCTGGCGTCGTTTGGTCGGCCGACTCGCTCTCCAGTGCAATCTGCAGATCGAATATGTAATCGATGACGTGCTGTAGGATTTCCATTTGACTGACGGACTTGTTCTGTGGGATGCTCGGAACCAGCTCCTTTAGTTTTGAGTAGCAGTCGTTCATGTCGCACAGAGCGCCTGTCGGTTCATCCACGGGTCCCTTATTCCGGGAGATAGCGAGGCTTTGCTCCGAAATGCAACACACAGCTCCGTAGCAGCTCCTCGCGGATCTCACGGGGCTGATCGCCTTCATTTTCGTTTCCTCACAAAAGAACAATTGTGAAATTTTCGCGAAAAGATATGACGTAAACACCAACGACGGGTGCAGGAGCGCACAACGATCTGTCAGCTTGTAGAAATGTAGATTCTTCCTCGAGTATAACGAACTACCAGTAAACACACAGCGAGTGAGTGAACCAGTTGGGACGAGTGTATTTATACAGGCCTACGTATCGTCGACCAATAGCGTGGCGCTCTGAAGATCTCTGGTTTTTGATTGGCTCTTTTACGTCATGTAGCGTGGCAATTAGAGGAATGCGGAACCTGTGTCAGAGAGAGTAGGTTCGTGGTTGCCAGACACAGGGGATTTCACCCCAAAAAATATATATATATTACAGTGACAATGTATGGAAATCAATGACAGATGGGGGATTTTAAAACTAGGTATGGAGGACAAATTGTGATAAATGTGAATGGGAGTCAGTTGAAGGTCTTGAGTTTTTTTTTCTTTCAGGGGTAATTCTGGCATCTGGCAACATTGCCAATAGCTCTCTGGATACATTAATTAATCAGAAACCAAGTTAGCATACTGCCACAATTCCAACACAGGCTACAGAGTACTTAGTAGGTTGTGGTATGTTGTAACGCCTGAGGAAAGTTTCTGCCTCAATACTGCAAAGCGCTTTGAGTCACTGGCTGGTGAGAAAAGCTGTATAGAAATGCAATACATTATTATTATAAATTATCTCATATTTACTTTTTTGTTGTGATCAAAAACGCCCAAAGAACAAGAAGACATAACACCACATGATACCTCCACAGACCCTGCAGCATCAAGACAATGAATAGCATTTATTTGGCACTTATTTTACGTTGTCCCATGACCTGCCCCCCCCCCCCCCCCCCCAAATACCCCACTCACCCTCTGCATCTCCCCCCCAGTAGCCCCCTCAACTTTTGCTGCACCCACTAGCATTACTCCGATTTACAACAAGACCACTAGCTGCTGATGTTGTCTCAACTGGCTTGGGAAAGAGTATCATTTAAATCACTAGTTCTATATGTTATTATTAACATAAATTATGTGGAGACATCATTTTCAAACTTCAAAGTCTCGTTGGGAGTCCATCGAACGCATCACTGTGTACTCTAGCGTTGTGTACACTGCGCATATGGGAACAGTGTGTGTGTTATGTGTTTCTCTTCTCAATACAGTGAAAGCACACTCGGACCAGTGGACAAGTCTCTGTTCTATATTTAGGCTACTTGAAAACAGCAACGGCGTTACGCCTGTTATCTGTACACTCATACAGACAGGTCTGTGTAAATCTGTAAATCGGAAAGATGAATATAAGCAACAGTGTTCATGGGGATGGAATTGGGACCGTACAAACTAGTATGGCTGCTGGGATACTGAATACTGTTTTGTTTTATGCTGCAAAAGAAGGTAACATGTACAGTGCACTATTCAGTGTGGGGCTTTATTTTGCCTTCCTTATTCAAACGATCTCTCTGTGAGAGAGACAAAAAAGACTACAATATATTTAGAAATGCACTGGCGTCCCAGCCGATTGTTATTCTCTACTCTAAAAATATAAACGGCGATAAGAGAATAGCCTAGCTACCCCACGTCCTATTTTGGGGGGGTCGCTTAAAAATGGACCTCGTACCCCTTTTTAACCCGTGTATTATGAGTTTACATCAAAGCTGCGTCCTCCACCCCCCCCCCCCCCCCCCGTTCCAATTTGGTCTTATTTTTCCCGGTTTTCTCACAATCCTGTTTTTGTGGAGGAATGCGCCCTCGCGCCAGCTGAGTGTCCCAGCTGTGTTGATCTAACGCGCCAGCCCCAGACAGCCTGGCGCCGCTGCGCCGACGTCACCCATTCACCCGCTCCAACGCGTCTCTCTGGCAACCGGCCCGCCTTGACCGAACCAGGGACCTCGCTCAAGTATAAGCAGTATAAAGCCCGCCCCCCATCCCCCCCCCTCCCTCCGCCGCTGTGCAACTCGACGGGGTTTCACTGCTGTCAATCAGCGCGTGCAGACGAATCCCTTCCACCCCGACCCCCGCTCCTCCCCCCCCCCCCCCGCCCCATTTCCAGCCGCGTGCAGATGTGGCTGTCAGCATGTACTGTTCTCTGTCTTTCTTCTGCTGAGCAAGATTTTAAATCTCGGAATCATCGTAGATACGCGTTTTCAACGATTTCACTCTTCATTCGTTCCTTGCGTTAGTCCTAAGCGTCCACGCTCTTTGATGACTCAAAGCGGTGTTTTGTAATGAAAGCTTACTTAATATAAAAGCCACACAGTTGGGTTTCATAAAACAAACAAGACATAAATAGGCTACAATCAAAATGCCCCCACCACGATAAAACCGATTTCAGTCGTGCGTAGATATAGCCTACTAGTTAAAAGGCGAAAGCATTATCTGGCAATAATGACAATTTAGTACATGAGTACAATGCAGGCATGGAATCTTTTGGTCATTTTTTCTCATGTTTTGTCGCTGACTTTGTGGACATGATATGCCTATCAGTTTATTTTGTTTCGTGGACCAGACCGACTGGCGCGATACAACAGTTTTTATTCCTGATATGTAGGCTACTGTTCCGATGTACTGTAGATTTTTTTCCCCTCTGTGCTTTCTGAAATAATATAGACTACACGTGAGTATCGCCAGGACCTGAGTAACATGACCGAGTCATGTGTCCAAAGAACAGGCTCATGGCTGGGCCAAGAAAGGGGCCGTGGAACGTGTGAAAAATCTAAAATGCTACAAAGACCTCTTCATACAAATCCATAATAAATAAATGCATAACTTCCATCCGAAATACATAAGAAAACGTGCATCGCAAATAGGCTATGCGCATATATGCACGCAGGAGTAATCTGTTATTGGACATAATTATTGTAATTTCGGAGGCCGAACTGCTGTGCAACAATGTATAATAGAGCGGGGAGTTATGCGGCGCCGTGTTATTGGTTATTCGCGGATTCCACAGGGGTCGACTCTGTGACACTGCAGCGTCTGAACAGGAATCAGGTGGTCCCGGGTCCCGGGAGCCTACGCCGTCGGAAAGACCTCCAACACAATCGAGGCTCTTTTCCAGTGGATGGGAGAATTTCGAGACTGGCGTCAGGCAGTCTGCCTCCCTCTCCGCCCCGCCCTCCGCGCTCCCCGGCTCCCCCGCTCCTCCGCGCAGCTGTAAGCACACAATCAAGCTATCAACAATCGCCATGCATAATTAGCAGCCCCCACCACCAGCACATAACCCCCCTCCCCCCCCCCCCCCACCCCCTCTTACCCTTTACTCCCCACCCACCCACCCTTTGCAAAGAAAAAGCTTTCAAGGCGGGTTTTCCCTCAATCCGCCAACAGTCAACAAAGCGTCTCTATTTTCTTCACTTGGTAACAACAGGATGAAAGTGCGGAATAATTCGAAAGGGTCCAGAGACGCATGCGCGCAAGGCACGCGACACTGGCGCCTACTTGGAATGGATAAGGAAAATAACGATAAAGCAGAGCGAAAAGACGCGGCAGACAGACGTAGAGAACGAGCCCCGGATGGCGGGAATGTGTGGGAAACGGGAGGGCAACTCAATTAATAACCGTCGTGCCTCAGCCGCCCCCCTCCTCGCTCGACTCGTTCTGGATTGAGGATGCCTTTTGTTAATGGGTTTTTTCTTCCCAACTTCAAGAGAGGTTAATGAGAAAAAATTCCGATGCCTCCCCCCCCCCCCCCCCCCCATATCCTTGAATCTTAAGTGGCACTCTCTCTCTCTCTCTCTCTCTCTCTCTCTCTCTCTCTCTCTCTCTCTCTCTCTCTCTCTCTCTCTCTCTCTCTCTCTCTCTCACACACACACACACACACACACACACACACCATGTGAACTAATTCTGAATAAATAAAAAACCCCACACAAAACAGAATATAAACAGCTTATGTAGCTGCGCCTCAGGAAGTCATCCTCACAATAATCTTGAGCAGAAAATCTGCTGCAAAACACGTAATGCTAATTTCTCTTAACATTCCTTAACATAATACCAATACTGTTATCACAGACACATCACCAATAACTTACACTTCCCACATTTTTACTGCAGGTTATGGACATTTCATACTTCTTTATGCCTAAAGTTTGACTATAGCTTATATAACTCTATAATGGTGCAATGCTCCCGAAATGGCCTTGAACCTGCAACCTCCCAGAGGCTCTGGCCTGGTTCATTAGCCCAGCTTTACAGTTTGTGTAAATGTAAAATGGCTGGAAAGTGCAA
The DNA here is from genome assembly GCF_963514075.1 of Conger conger. Lineage (NCBI taxonomy): Eukaryota > Metazoa > Chordata > Actinopteri > Anguilliformes > Congridae > Conger > Conger conger. Next base: position 92,530,143 of record NC_083760.1, on the reverse strand, counting down.
AGGGCAGGGTTAAACTGCAGTGAGGCACACACAGCCACAGAGCTGATTTAAAAGTAGATACTCTCAAGTGCTACTTTCTTGTCAAAAACAAGACTCGCTTTCATCTTCGTGGGGAATGTATTTTTTTTTTTTCCGCAGCGCGTGACATTTAGTGTTGGAGTTAAACTGTACGACTCGCAGCTCTCAGAGCTAAAGCTGCTGATGCACCTGTCTGGTATCTCTCCGTCCTCTTCTTAGAACTCTTCTCTGAAACAAAAAAACAAAAAACCCAGAGAACGCTGACGCCCTCGAACCCTGACGCCTTGGAGCTGGTGTGCTGGGTACAGGTGCGCTGGGTTATAGCACTGGGTACAGGTGTGCTGGGTTTTAGCGCTGGGTACAGGTGTGCTGGGTTATAGCACTGGGTACAGGTGCGCTGGGTTTTAGCGCTGGGTACAGGTGTGCTGGGTTATAGCGCTGGGTACAGGTGTGCTGGGTTTTAGCGCTGGGTACAGGTGTGCTGGGTTATAGCACTGGGTACAGGTGCGCTGGGTTTTAGCGCTGGGTACAGGTGTGCTGGGTTATAGCGCTGGGTACAGGTGTGCTGGGTTATAGCACTGGGTACAGGTGTGCTGGGTTATAGCGCTGGGTACAGGTGTGCTGGGTTATAGCACTGGGTACAGGTGTGCTGGGTTATAGCACTGGGTACAGGTGCGCTGGGTTTTAGCACTGGGTACAGGTGCGCTGGGTTTTAGCGCGAGGGAGATTTCTGATTGGGTGAGCGTGAGAGAGATTTTTGATTGGGGTGAGCGTGGAGAGAGATTTCTGATTAGGTGAGAGTCAGGGAGATTTCTGATTGGGTGAGAGTCAGGGAGATTTCTGATTGGATGAGCGTGAGAGAGATTTCTGATTGGGTGAGAGTCAGGGAGATTTCTCATTGGATGAGCGTCAGGGAGATTTCTGACTGGGTGAATGTGAAATGGGACAGTAGTAAAAGTCAGGTGTACACAATCAACAAGAGCAGCAGGCGGAATTTCAGCACCGCTTGGTGTTGAATAGAAGAACAAATACTCCATTTCTAATAACTGTACACGTAGCCTGAAACTCAGAGCACAATGAAATCTACTGTGCTCTGAAACTCTCATGAACACTGCATTCCCAAACGGTATGGGTTTAAAAAATATATATTTTCTTTCTTTAAAGCTCCAACATTAGCTGGAATTTATTTTATTTAAATTCAAATTGCTGTTAAGCATGTTTCCCAGCATTTCCCGGAATGCTGGTGCATTCATTGTCCATTGTTTTCCGATATTCCGAGAATACGTTTAGGCCGTTCGGCCTTTAATCCCCCTTCAGAATAAACTGAAGGGAAACAGTTCCCACAGATGTGCCGTTTCCTGAAAACTGGAGTGACGCAAAAGATCAGATCAACGCAGTGCCAGATGCCAGAGCGTCAGAGTACAAACTTCCACAGACCACCACAGCTTCAGAACAGAAGGTTCCGGAGTACAGACCACCACAGCTTCAGGACAGAAGGTTCCGGAGTACAGACCACCACAGCTTCAGAACAGAAGGTTCCGGAGTACAGACCACCACAGCTTCAGAACAGAAGGT
>NC_083760.1:92496050-92521050 GCF_963514075.1 Conger conger | reverse complement strand
CAGACTCACAATACTATTCCCCACGCTGCCAGAGCACAAACTCGCACTCCAGACCCACAATACTATTCCCCATGCTGCCAGAGCACAAACTCGCACTCCAGACTCACAATACTATTCCCCACGCTGCCAGAGCACAAACTCGCACTCCAGACTCACAATACTATTCCCCATGCTGCCAGAGCACAAACTCGCACTCCAGACTCACAATACTATTCCCCACGCTGCCAGAGCACAAACTCGCACTCCAGACCCACAATACTATTCCCCACGCTGCCAGAGCACAAACTCGCACTCCAGACCCACAATACTATTCCCCACGCTGCCAGAGCACAAACTCGCACTCCAGACCCACAATACTATTCCCCACGCTGCCAGAGCACAAACTCGCACTCCAGACCCACAATACTATTCCCCACGCTGCCAGAGCACAAACTCGCACTCCAGACTCACAATACTACTTACCTTCCTCTCCTGCCAGACAAGACAAAAGCATTTGCAAATGAAGGAAGCCATTTTGACTCATTTGAAGATTTGCCAAAGTCACTTGAAGTGGAGTAAGGAGTGACGTAAGGCAAGCTAATAGATTTAAGGCCTTATTAGATTGTCGTTCCATTCTCGCAGAAGAAAAATGTCAAGCAAACAGTAACTTAAAACAAACTAATATTTTATACTTGAGAGAAAAAAAAAGAAAGATTTTAAGCCATAATAAAAGGCCAACATACCCCGCCCCGTTCCTGAGCCCTGTGTCTTACTGTAAAACAGCATTTTATCCGATATGATTTATGATATTATTCAGCCCTCTCGTCTCCAGTGTCTACCGTATGAGCTGTGCTTTGCCAGCATTCAATAAGGTCGTCGGTGTCGCAGAACTGGGTGAAATACGCAACTGCTTCGAATTCAATTACTTTTCTGTGCTCGACAGAAAAAACTTCAGAACTCTACTTCTAACCCCCGGAAACTGTTCTCTATTTTCTCCTCTCTCCTCAACGCACCGCCTCCTCCACCTTAGTCCTCCTTCGCTGCTGATGACTTTGCAGATTTTTTTTCGATGAGAAGGTCACAGACATCCGCAGATCCTTTACAACCACCGCCCCCCTCACTGTGCCCTTCCCCCCCTCTAGGCCCATCCCTTCCTTTTCCACTTTCTCCCCCCTTACAGACTCTGATGTTTCTCAACTCCTGCTCTCCCACCGCCCTACAACCTGTGCCCTTGACCCTATCCCCTCTTCTCTCCTCCAGACTATCACACCTGACATTCTCCCATTTGTCACCTCCCTTGTCAACGCCTCCCTGTCTTCTGGCTGTTTTCCATTATCCTCCAAGGGGGCCCACATCACCCCGCTGCTAAAAAAGCCTACTCTGGATCCCTCCATCATCCAGAACTACCATCATCCAGACTGAAATGATATTCATCCCTGCCATTACCTCTCCCCATCTGGATCTCTCCATTTCCCAAGAGGATACCACACTCACGCCATCACCCTGTGCAAGGAACCTCGGCGTGGTGATGGACAGCAGACTGTCCCTCTCTGAGAACATTGCGGCGGTGACCCGGTCATGCAGGTTCTTCCTATACAACATACGGAGAATCCGCCCCTTTCTCACCCCCTACTCGACTCAGCTCCTGGTGCAAGCGATGGTTTTGTCCCGCCTGGACTACTGCATTTCCCTCTTGGCTGGCCTCCCAGCATCCGCCATCAGACCCCTCCAACTTATCCAGAATGCAGCAGCTCGTCTGGTCTTCAACCTTCCCAAATACTCACACATCACCCCCCTGCTTACTTCCCTCCACTGGCTGCCTGTCGTGGCTCACATCAAATTCAAAACATTGGTGCTAGCCTTCCAAGCAGTCAAGGGGTCTGCCCCAGCTTACCTCCAAAAAATCATCAGACCCTACACCCCTGCCAGACCTCTTCGTTCAGCCTCCACAGGCCGCCTGGCACCTCCCCCTCTCCGAACTCAGACCTCCCGCTCACAGGCATTAATGCGAGGAATGTTTTATAAAGTTTACAGAGCTTAATAAAGTGTTATTATGGTGATCTCTGTATCTCCATGTCTGCTCCAAAGGCCCCACTAACTGTATGTACTAAAGCAGAGCACACTGCTGCATGCTGGGATACTGTCCCTCCCACCATCACCAACACCAGGGGTGGGCAACCCCAGTCCTGGAGAGCCGGGGACATTTCTGGTTCTCTGTTCCATCTGAGCTCAATCACAGGAGTTTGGCGGATGAGGCAAAAGTCTGAGGCTGAATATCTGAATGGTGAAACGCTGAGTGCCTCCAGCCATCCATTCAACCTGATTAATGCCCACTTATTAAAAGGAATCCAATTATGTAGTTATGAAAGAGAGCCATCGCTGGCACTCCAGAACTAGGGTTGCCTACCCCTGTGTGCAGCATCACCAGGGTTACCGACAGTTCTGACCTCCGCTTAGCGACCGCAAGCGTTTTCCACAAATAAGTATGGAACAGCACATTCTTTCCCCCATAAAAGCACAATACAGCTCTGTCTGACCAACGGTCAACCAATACTGATTTCTCACTGCTAAATTGTGCAAAGCATAATCACACACATAAACAATTAATGACTTACACTGGAGCACATGTGAAAAGATGCAATTGCCTTTTCTGACCAAAATACTGGAAGATAATATGCAGGGTCGCGTTAAACACGTTCTTAAGGGTTAGATGATGAGTTGGCAGAGGGTTTGTTTTCGGTATTCTTGGAGCACGGGATTCAAGAGTTCCTCAGAGTCAATGAAGCATCCAAAGAGTGACTAAAGAAGGAAAGCAATGGAATCTTTCAACTGGCCCGAAATATTTTGGAATTTAAACGGCAAAAAAGAACAGGAAAATGATCGGGCAGGACTTTGTGGCAGCACAACGTGATTTTGAGTTTCAAACCCATAAATAAATACCAATAACTCAACTCGTCTACAGAGCACTGTCTGGGAATATCTATGGGCCAGGGGCCTGTTCAACGGAGCAGGAATACTGAGTTAGCCAGATAACTACACAAAGCAGGAATACTCAGTTAGCCAGATAACTGCACAAAGCAGGAATACTGCGTTAGCTAGATAACTGCACTAAGCAAGAATACTGAGTTAGCCAGATAACTGCACTAAGCAGGAATACTGAGTTAGCTGGATAACTGCACTGAACAAAACCCGGAACAGCTCTTCTTGCTTGCCGTTAACAAGAATTTGCTTTGCACCAAGTAGAACATCAATCACCACTGGTTATAAAAAAGCATTAGGTCCATGTTTTAGATTTGGGAGGGTTTTACTCAGTGCAGTTATCCAGCTGCCTCAGTAATCCTGCTTCGTGGAACAGACCCATGGGTACATTTTAGATGTGGGGAGCAGGATCTTGTGTTAACGCTAGGACCTTGAGGCTCATCCTGTCTGTCAGTATGTGCGTCAAACTCCAACACAAATGAGATCTCCAATCAAGGGAAGTATTTTAAGAGCTCGTGTCTGCCTCACCATACAATGATTGTTGCTTGGTTTAAAAAAAAAGAGAAATATTCACATTTCATTACTGTCAACGCTGCAGAATACGCTGGAAGTTCTGAAATCACATGACCAGACTCTCTCTCTCTCTCTTGTGCGATGGTCGAGCTTGATTTGAGTTCTAGGTTTGAGCAGTGCCGGCCAAGTTGGGATTCCATCTGGATGGGATAGGACCACTAACCACCCGGTCACCGTTTAAAGGTACAGTAACCACGCGGTCACCATTTAAAGGTATGAAATCCCGGTATGATTGTCTCTTAATCTTTATAATCAAGATACAATCAAGAGATATCATCTTTTAATATTATGTTAATTCTATTATTTTAATATTATTTTTTATATGTAACTGCTGCTTGTGTGTGTGTGTGTGAGTGTGTGTGAGCGTGTGTGTGTGTGTGAGTGTGTATGTGTGTTTGTGTGTGAGAGTGTGTGTGTGTGTGAGTGTGTGTGAGTGTGTGTGTGAGTGTGTGTGTGTGTGAGTGTGTGTGTGTGAGTGTGTGTGTGTGTGTGTGAGTGTGTGTGTGTGTGCGTGTGTGAGTGTGTGTGTGTGTGTGAGTGTGTGTGTGAGTGTGTGTGTGTGTGTGTGAGTGTGTGTGTGTGTGTGAGTGTGTGTGAGTGTGTGTGTGTGTGTGTGTGTGAGTGTGTGTGTGTGTGAGTGTGTGTGTGTGAGTGTGAGTGTGTGTGTGTGTGTGTGTGTGAGTGTGTGTGTGTGTGTGAGTGTGTGTGTGTGAGTGTGTGTGTGAGTGTGTGTGTGTGTGAGTGTGTGTGTGTGAGTGTGTGTGTGTGTGTGTGTGTGTGTGTGTGTGTGAGTGTGTGTGTGTGAGTGTGTGTGTGTGTGTGAGTGTGTGTGTGTGAGAGTGTGTGTGAGTGTGTGTGTGTGTGTGTGTGAGTGTGTGTGTGAGTGTGTGTGTGTGTGAGTGTGTGTGTGTGTGTGTGTGAGTGTGTGTGAGTGTGTGTGTGAGTGTGTGTGTGAGTGTGTATGTGTGTGTGTGAGTGTCTGTGAGTGTGTGTGTGAGTGTGTGTGTGTGTGTGAGAGTGTGTGTGTGTGTGTGAGTGTGTGTGTGAGAGTGTGTGTGTGTGTGAGTGTGTGTGTGAGTGTGTGTGTGTGCGATTTCACCTTCGCCTTTTCAGCCATGTTATGCCAATATTTACGGACACATTCCACCAACGTTACCTCCCGCATCGTGGTATACCAACGCTGCACCAATGTTACACCAATGTTCTGCCGACATTACGCCACGCAGATGTCCCTGCATTGGACCAACACACTATCTTATGCTAAGCCGACATCACGGTAACATTTCAGCAATGTTCCCCAAACATTGCGACAGCATCGCGAACACGGGGGCAGACTAAGGCACATGACTGGGACCCAGAAGGTTGGTGTTTCAAGCCCCAGTGTAGCCACAATAAGATCAGTGCAGCTGTTGGGCCCTTGAGCAAGGCCCTTAATCCCGCATTGTCCCCTGCTTAGTCTAATCAACTGTAAATCGCTGTGGATAAAAAGTGCCAGCTGAATAACAAATGATTGTGTTTGGAGTTTGGTGCCGAGGCAGGCCTGGGAGTGTGGGGTTGGGGAGGAGGTGGGCACCCCCTCCACCGGAGCTCACAGATGTGCAGAAACAGCTGCCTTTATAACCCCAACCGTTCTCCCGCACAGCGGGGGGGGGGGGGGGGGGGGCAGGGCGGGGGGGGTACCTCTCAGCGAAGACAACAATGACACTCAGAACGCCTGCGTTCTGCTCTCACACTGCGGCATTGTGGGTAACGTGCAGTCTGTCTATATCTCCATTTGTCCCCCCGCCCCCCCCCCCACACACACACACAGCTGACATTTTAAAGGGCGTTTTCCTGTAAAAAAAGGGGGAGAGAAAAAAAAAAGGGTAAAATGTTGCAAGGAGAATAATGATGGCTTTGATTGGTGTCTTTTTTATTGAGATGCACTTCCTGTTTCTTGTGTTGGTTTCATTGTGTGGGGAGGGGGAAGGGGGAGGGAGGGGGGGCGGGATTGGGTGGGGGTGAGGTACAGCTGCGGAAAATGCCACATTAAGGCACCCCCCCTCCCCTGCCCCCACCACACTCGCACCCCCACCCAATCCACGCAGCGTACCCGCTGACAAAAACACTGTGTGTGGAAGGTGTGCTTTTTCATGTTTGTTTTTTTTCCACCAGATTTGTGGTGTTTTTACCCATAATGCAATCCTGACTCATATGAACAAGGGTGCTTCATTGTGACTCTTATTCTCTATACTTGTTTTTATACTTTATATAATTTTCGTTTTCCCTTCAGCTCATTGTGGATGTAATCTGTATGTATGCAGAATCTATATGTTGGGCCTTGTTAAACAGGTTAGGTTGCATTGGTGCTTTAGCGATGTTTGGTCTGTATTCTCAGGGCTGGGAATTTTGTTAGCCACGTCTGGCTCCACTGCTCACCGTAATTAAGTGACTGCTTCTCCTTGTTTGTCAGAATAGCTGTTTGGTTGTCAGAATAGCTTTTTGGTTGTCAGAATAGTTGTTTGGTTGTCAGAAAAGCTGTTTGCTTGTCAGAATAGCTGTTTGGTTGTCAGAAAAGCTGTTTGGCTGTCAGAATAGTTTGGTCGTCAGAATAGCAGTTTGGTTGTCAGAATAGTTTGGTTGTCAGAAAAGCTGTTTGGTTGTCAGAATAGTTGTTTGGTTGACATAATAGTTGAAAATGCCAGTGTGAGTACAATCACCAGCCTGAGAGATCTTGTGAGAAGCTTTCCTAGACTAAGGGGCTGAACATCAAACAGGAAAGGTGTAAATCACCAATTAATTGGTGCTGCAAGGAAGGTAGGACATTGCGACAAGTTTGTTATTGTTTACTCTTGTTGGTATTTATTGAACATTTATTACACATGCCTAAAAAAGTATAAATTAATAGACAAATCATTCACCATCCCCCCTGCAGGGTGTGTGACCTGTAGGGTGTGAAATAGTCACTGGCTCTCCTGTAGTACTGTGTGGCCTGTGGGGTGTAAAATAGTCACTGGCTCTCCTGTAGTACTGTGTGGCCTGTAGGGTGTAAAATAGTCACTGGCTCTCCTGTAGTACTGTGTGGCCTGTAGGATGTAAAATAGTCACTGGCTCTCCTGTAGTACTGTGTGGACTGTAGGATGTAAAATAGTCACTGGCTCTCCTGTAGTACTGTGTGGCCTGTAGGATGTAAAATAGTCACTGGCTCTCCTGTAGTACTGTGTGGCCTGTAGGATGTAAAATAGTCACTGGCTCTCCTGTAGTACTGTGTGTGGCCTGTAGGATGTAAAATAGTCACTGGCTCTCCTGTAGTACTGTGTGGCCTGTAGGATGTAAAATAGTCACTGGCTCTCCTGTAGTACTGTGTGGCCTGTAGGATGTAAAATAGTCACTGGCTCTCCTGCAGTACTGTGTGGACTATAGGGTGTAAAATAGTCACTGGCTCTCCTGTAGTACTGTGTGGCCTGTAGGATGTAAAATAGTCACTGGCTCTCCTCATGTGTGGCCGATAAAAGAGAAAACATTGTTGAAGAAAAATCCACCTTTGTATCTGTCACTAGCCTAATTGCACACCCCCCTCCCCCCCACACGCATTCTTATTCCCCTACCGGGCAGGTCAGTGTTGCCATGGCTCCACAGGGATCGGAGCTCACTTTTACCACAGACACTCGATCATAGCGTCTTTTCAGAAAAAAATAACGCTTCGAAAACAAGTTTTGCAACTTCCTTTCCTGTGATCTGTTGCCTTATCACACTGATAAACGAAAGCTTGTTCCTTTTTTTTTTTTTTTCTTCTTTTCAAAATAGCTTCTTTTTCATGTTGCAGTTGAAAAAAAATAGACCGTTATCTAGGCCAATGGCGGTAGGCGGTATAGGTGGTTAGGGGCGCTAATACGTCACCTACGTGCGTGTTTGTCTTTGCTTTTATTTTTAGATAAGACTGGGGGCCCTGATAAAAAAAAAAAATGTCTCAGTTATTCTCTCGCTCTCATGCGCTTTTTTTTCTTTTTTTTTTTCTCTTATGGGCGAATTTTCCATTAGCGTTTGCAAGTTTGGCGGCGGTGCACAGCTTCCTGCCGCAGCGAACGAGCAGTCGCACGCGCCCGCATCCTCCCGCCCGGCTAGCGGCTCTCGCTCACACCAGCAGCCAATCAGAGGAGCTCGCCTCCCCCCCCCCCCAGGTGCTCCGCGTATCTGACTGTGCAATCGCTTATTTTCCTCCTTATTTTTTTTCTTCTTTTCTCCTCCCGGCTCCACCGCCCAATCCGGAGGAGGCTATGAAGAGTGGCAAGACACACTAATGAAGGCGGGGGAAAATGGAGAAAACGGGAATTAGGCGAGTGGAGTGTTCTCGCTCCCTCTGACGTCCTGTCGGGGAGGGCTGGATCCACAGGTCGATCGTTCATACGTCAGGCCTTCCCGAAAAAATACTTCCACAAAGGATGCGCTGATGTTTTCTTGCTCAAAGGAAATATCCTAACTAAGGCGTTCCTAACTTCTAGCTCCTAGAAGGCACATTTAGCCCTCACTCTCAGTTTTTTCATCTTCTATTTTTTTTTTCTTTCCCGCAAGTAGGTTTCTGTTTCGCTCCCAATTAACGTGCCCCATCCTAACTGCCTCAGTTTAGTTAACCACTAACAACATTTCTCTTTCTTTTTTTAATCATAATAATAATTACCTATTTTGCTGATGCCTTTATCCAAACCGACTTACAGTTGATTAGACTAAGCAGGGGCCACTCCCCCCCGGAGCAATGCGGGGCTAAGGGCCTTGCTCAAGGGCCCAGCAGCTGCATGGATCTTATTGTGGCTACACTGCGGTTTGAACCACCAATGTTCTGGGTCCTAGTCATTTACCTTAGCCACTTCTGTATTGCCCTCTTAACATCCTATTAGCATCATCTATCCTAACAGCTTCTGTTGCCTTCAATTTCTTGATCTCTTCTCACTATGCCAACATGCTTTTCTCTAGTACACCAAAGTTATTTTTTCCCACTCACTAGATTTTTATTTTTACCAGCTTGTAGGTCTCTGTTTTGCTCGTTGTGTCTTTGATGTTTGAACTTCAAACCTGCCTTCTTGGTCGCCAGATCATCTCACTACAGCAACATCATTTTCTCTAGAAAAGGTAATTGTGAGTGACTACGTTACCTGCAATAACCTTTCTGAAGCCTTTCTGTGCAGTTTCCATCCTAACCACAGCACAGAGAAAGTCTTAATGTCACAAACAATCTCCTCCATGCAGGTGGCTCTGGCCTGATAGACATCACAATCTTACTTGACCTGAGTGCTCCCACCACATCCTCTTTAAAACATTTGCTAGCCTTGCTGTCACTGGACTCCATGCTAATTTACTCTGCTGGCTAAAGGCCTATCTGTCCTCAATGCTAATTTACTCTGCTGGCTAAAGGCCTATCTGTCCTCTGTGCTAATTTACTCTGCTGGCTAAAGGCCTATCTGTCCTCTGTGCTAATTTACTCTGCTGGCTAAAGGCCTATCTGTCCTCTGTGCTAATTTACTCTGCTGGCTAAAGGCCTATCTGTCCTCTGTGCTAATTTACTCTGCTGGCTAAAGGCCTATCTGTCCTCAATGCTAATTTACTCTGCTGGCTAAAGGCCTATCTGTCCTCCATGCTAATTTACTCTGCTGGCTAAAGGCCTATCTGTCCTCCATGCTAATTTACTCTGCTGGCTAAAGGCCTATCTGTCCTCTGTGCTAATTTACTCTGCTGGCTAAAGGCCTATCTGCCCTCCGTGCTAATTTACTCTGCTGGCTAAAGGCCTATCTGTCCTCCATGCTAATTTACTCTGCTGGCTAAAGGCCTATCTGTCCTCTGTGCTAATTTACTCTGCTGGCTAAAGGCCTATCTGTCCTCAGTGCTAATTTACTCTGCTGGCTAAAGGCCTATCTGTCCTCCATGCTAATTTACTCGGCTGGCTAAAGGCCACTGGTAACACCGGATTTCCCCAAAGAATGTCAAATCTGTTTCTGCTCCTGTCACTTGAGGCGTCACCCAAGGTTCGGTGCTGGGTCCTTTACTTTTCATCACTCTCTCCTTCCCATTGGTCACATCACGTGATGTCACAGCAGATGGCTCTTGGCTTTACATTAGCTCAAACCCTGCAGGCCGTAGTTCATGTTTAATTTATTCATTGCATTAGTCATTGGTTTCACGTGATGACACTTCCTGTATGTGGGGCAAAGACAGGAAGAGTAGGGCCTCAGATTATAATGGTACTAAACTAACTGGCACTATTTTGAACTATTTTGCAGAAACCCCGCCCATCTTCCTACTGCAGTCACAACAGCAGAAACCCCGCCCATCTTCCTACTGCAGTCAGAACAGCAGAAACCCTGCCCATCTCCCCACTGCGGTCAGAACAGCAGAAACCCTGCTCATCTCCACACTGCAGTCAGAACAGCAGAAACCCTGCCCATCTCCCCACTGCAGTCAGAACAGCAGAAACCCTGCTCATCTCCACACTGCAGTCAGAACAGCAGAAACCCTGCCCATCTCCCCACTGCAGTCAGAACAGCAGAAACCCTGCCCATCTCCCCACTGCGGTCAGAACAGCAGAAACCCTGCCCATCTCCCCACTGTGGTCAGGAACAGCAGAAACCCTGCCCATCTCCCCACTGTGGTCAGGAACAGCAGAAACCCTGCCCATCTCCCCACTGTGGTCAGGAACAGCAGAAACCCTGCCCATCTCCCCACTGTGGTCAGGAACAGCAGAAACCCTGCCCATCTTCCTACTGCGATCAGAACACTTCTGCAAGTCGTTGCGTTGTATGCACAATGGATTTTACTGGTAAATTACACAATTGACTAAAAAAAGACAAACCAATTCCCCTTTCGTACTTTGCTTTCTGTTCAGAACTGAAACTGGAGAGAAGGCTCCGTTGCTTTGTTAGGTTTGGAGTGAAAACCTACAGCATAGTAGATCTCCAGGAACTTGGTTGAGTGCTTACTTTAACCTACTGAACGCACACGTGAGTATCTGGTGAGTGTGGAGAGTGCAGTCATCCTGTTTAACTCCCAGGCTTATTGCAGTTATCCTGTTTAACTCCCAGGCTTAGTGCAGTTATCCTGTTTAACTCCCAGGCTTATTGCAGTTATCCTGTTTAACTCCCAGGCTTATTGCAGTTATCCTGTTTAGCTCCCAGGCTTATTGCAGTTATCCTGTTTAGCTCCCAGGCTTATTGCAGTTATCCTGTTTAGCTCCTGGGCCCCTCTTTATTGCCCTGTTGGGACGGGCAGGTAGCTGTAACTGGGGCATTCCCAATATTTACATTTACATTTCACATTGTAGTCATTTGGCAGACGCTTTTAATCCAAAGCAATTTACAAGCGCATAGGTTCTTCCATAGGTTAAAAGCATCAAATCCATGACTTGTAAAATACGCATGAAGAGTTGTTCTAAACAAAAAGACAGTCATCATAAATGCAAATTATTTTTAAATGTTTTTATTAAGGGTCAGGTTTACCTGTCAGGGCAGCCTGTAGGTCAGGCCGGCCTGTAGCGTAGCGGTTAAGGTACCTGACTTGAGCCCACAAAATCCACACAGCTGTGTCTCCTTCTTAGTCTAATCAACTGTAAATGACATGTAATGTAATGTAATGTAATTCAACTCTAATCTGAGTAGGCCCATCTGTACTGTGTAAGAGTTGATTCAACAAGGAACATTTCACCGTGAAATGATGACCATTATGCGTCGATCATTATTTACTGCATGCAGGAAGTGGCCTGTAGTGTAGTGGTTAAGGTAAATGACTGGGACACGCAAGGTCGGTGGTTCTAATCCCGGTGTAGCCAGAATAAGACCCGCACAGCCGTTGGGCTCTTGAGCAAGGCCCTTAACCCTGCATTGCTCCAGCTTAGTCTCTTGCTTAGTCTAATCAGCTGTATGTACGTCGGACCAAAATGGCAATAATGTAATGAAGCGTGCCAGGCCAGGTGACACGGACCGTAGGCGTATTTGCGATTAGTGACGCAAGTCTTATGGAAAAAGGCCATTCATAGAAAAATAATAATAATTCCGGACGGCGGGGGGTTTGCAGGGGTGGAGAAAGCCATAGGCCCTGCAAGTACGCACCCCTTCAGCTCTCTCCCAAATCTACAGACCCGTGTCTCCCGCCCAGAGCTGCTCTCTCCCAAATCTACAGACCGGCGTCTCCCGCCCAGAGCTGCTCTCTCCCAAATCTACAGACCCGTGTCTCCCGCCCAGAGCTGCTCTCTCCCAAATCTACAGACCGGCGTCTTGGCCCCCCCGCCCAGAGCCGCTCTCTCCCAAATCTACAGACCCACGTCTCCCGCCCAGAGCCGCTCTCTCCCAAATCTACAGACCGGCGTCTCGGCCCCCCCGCCCAGAGCTGCTCTCTCCCAAATCTACAGACCCACGTCTCCCGCCCAGAGCCGCTCTCTCCCAAATCTACAGACCGGCGTCTCCCGCCCAGAGCCGCTCTCTCCCAAATCTACAGACCGGCGTCTCGGCCCCCCCGCCCAGAGCCGCTCTCTCCCAAATCTACAGACCGGCGTCTCCGGCCCCCCCGCCCAGAGCCGCTCTCTCCCAAATCTACAGACCCACGTCTCCCGCCCAGAGCCGCTCTCTCCTAAATCTACAGACCGGCGTCTCCCGCCCAGAGCCGCTCTCTCCCAAATCTACAGACCGGCGTCTCCGGCCCCCCCGCCCAGAGCCGGCCCCAGGTGGCCTGAAGCCAGAAAGGTGTTGCGGGGCCCCAACATGAGTCTCTGAATCACAAAAAGAGCTTGACTTGTGTGGCCCAGTGATAGTTCTGGCTGTAGATGACATTTACATTTACATTTTTGTCATTTGGCAGACGCTTTTAATCCAAAGCGACTTACAAGTGCATAGGTTCTTCCACAAGTTGAAGCAACACATCCATAACTAGTAAAATACACATGAAGTGCTGTTCTAAACATACAGTCATCATAATTGCAATTCTATTTTTATTTTTTATTTTTTAGGGTTAGACAAGAGGGATAGGGATATCGGAAAGGGGGGGGGGGGGAGGGAAATCAGGAGGTAGGACTAAGGTACAGTTTGAAATGCTGTGTTTTTAGTCTGTGTTGAAATAGGGGGAGGGATTCTGCTGTCCTGACAGTGGTAGGCAAGTCATTCCACCACTGAAGAACCAGAACGGAAAACAGGTGTGAACGTGCGGCTCGACCGCCAGGTGCCCGTAGAGAGGGAACCATAAGGCGGCCAGTGCTGGCAGACCTGAGTGGTCTAGCTGGGGAGTAGGGAGTGATTAAGGATTGCTTAATCGGTGCGGTGATCGGTGATTCCCAGGCATGGCCCGGAGGTCCGCTGTGTGTGCTGGTTTCTCTTGATCAATTCCAGGTTGTTGAAAATGTGACCCACCGTGATTTTGTGGGAAGAATTACTTCAGCACAACGGAGGTTTGTCCGGTTTCTATTGGGCGTCAGTAAATTCAGTAAATTCAGTAAACTCAGTAAATTCAGTTACTCAAACAGGTTTCAGGGTTCCACACATTCTCAGCATTCGGCACCCAACTGATTTCACCTGGATTTAATTAATTCAAAATTTAACCTATAATAATTGCAATTCATTATTTAGCTGACACTTTTATCCAAAGTGACTTACTGTTGATTAGACTAAGCAGAGGACAGTCCCTCCCCCCGTTGTTGGGGTTGGGGGCCTTGCTCAAGGGTCCAACAGCTGTGTGTATCTTATCGTGGCTACACCGGGGCTTGAACCACCAACCTTCTGGGTCCCAGTCGTGTACCTGCCACTAGGCTGTATGCGTATGTATGTTTGTGTGTGTGTATGTATGTGTGCGTATGTATGTTTGTGTGTGTGTATGTATGTGTGCGTATGTATGTTTGTGTGTGTATATGTATGTGTGCGTCTGTATGTTTGTGTGTGTGTATGTATGTGTGCGTATGTATGTTTGTGTGTGTGTATGTATGTGTGCGTCTGTATGTTTGTGTGTGTGTGTGTATGTGTGCGTATGTATGTTTGTGTGTGTGTATGTATGTGTGCGTCTGTATGTTTGTGTGTGTGTATGTATGTGTGCGTATGTATGTTTGTGTGTGTGTATGTATGTGTGCGTCTGTATGTTTGTGTGTGTGTATGTATGTGTGCGTATGTATGTTTGTGTGTGTGTATGTATGTGTGCGTATGTATGTTTGTGTGTGTATATGTATGTGTGCGTCTGTATGTTTGTGTGTGTGTATGTATGTGTGCGTATGTATGTTTGTGTGTGTGTATGTATGTGTGCGTATGTATGTTTGTGTGTGTATATGTATGTGTGCGTCTGTATGTTTGTGTGTGTGTGTGTATGTGTGCGTCTGTATGTTTGTGTGTGTGTGTGTGTGTGCGTCTGTATGTTTGTGTGTGTGTGTGTGTATGGGTACAGGGGGTGATGGTCTGACCCAGCGACGCCCACAGCCCTGATGTGGGATCCAGATGTGGCTGCAGACTGAGTGGAGACAGTGAGGGAAACAGGGTCGTCCCCCCCCCCCCAATCGCTTTCCCTTCTGCACGGGGGGCTGTGGTGTGGAACACTTTGGGCAGTGTAGGGTTAGCACGAGTCCGCTGGTCTTCAGGCTACTTTACATGGAGATTGACAGGGTGGGCTGACCCTCCAGTAATTTATAATTTGTTATTTAGTTGAGGCTTTTTATCCAAAGTGACTTACAGTTGATTAGACTAAGCAGGTGACAATCCGCCACCGGAGCAATGTGGGGCTAAGGGCCTTGCTCAGGGGCCCAACAGCTGTGTGTATCTTATCGTGGCTACACCGGGGCTTGAACCACCAACCTTCTGGTTCCCAGTCGTGTACCTACCACTAGGCTTTGGCCTCTTTCATATGCTTGACCGGGACCTGGACAGTTGGTGGTTCAAGCCCCAGTGTGGCCATAAGATCCACGCAGCTCTTGGGCCTTGGGCAAGGCCGTTAGCCCCACATTGCTCCCTGCCTAACCTAATAAATTAGTTTTGGATAAAAGCATCAGCTAAACTGTAAAGTAATGTAAAAAGTCTGATTAAGAGTAATTGGCAGCTCATTACTATACAGAGTTTGTTTTCCTAACCCTGGCATACGCTGTGGCTCTCCAGGGCCAGGGCTGAGAAACAGTGGTATGGAATGTTTATGCCAGTTCATGCCCTGTCCGTGCCCGCGGGGATGGGAAGGCGGCCATTTTGTAAATAATCTTTGTTATCCAGCTAACTCGGTAATCCTGCTATGGGAAATGACAGATGCTCTTTTAATGGCAGATTCTCTGTTCCTCTGGCCTCCAGGGGAATGTACACCGCTAGTGCTACAGTGTGGCCCTGTCACAGTGTAAGTGCTGTTCTGCTATAATTAGCCATCTTAGCTACGTGTATGCTATAGGTAATAATTACACTTATTTTAGTATTCGGGGTATTCTAACTGCCAACTGTGGTGTGCTACTTCGAAAGTTGAGGCACCCTTTACATTACAGGCATTTGGCAGACGCTCTTATCCAGAGCGACGTACAGTTGATTAGACTAAGCAGGAGACAATCCCCTGGAGCAATGCAGGGTTAAGGGCCTTGCTGAAGGGCCCAGCGGCTGTGAGGATCTTATTGTGGCTACACCGGGATTAGAACCACCGACCTTGCGTGTCCCAGTCGTGTACCTTAACCACTACGCTACAGGCCGCCACTCTTCAAGGGTTCAAGTTTTATCGATGTGATCACTCTAGGACTTGGAACTGTACTTTCCTCTAGGGTCTTTCAGTGCACTTCTCACTGGTTCTGATTTGCACTTTATTGTACAGCCCTCTGGATAAGAGCGTCTGCTAAATGACTGTACTGTAATGTAATGTAATGTGTTTAATTGAAGGTCCTCCTCTGACTCCACCCTCTGAGTGTAACTGCAGGACTGTAGAGAGAAAAGATGTGGAGCCTTGACTTGCGTTTTAGAGAGAATGTTCCTGTCAGTCTCCTGAAATGGCAAGGTGTAGAAACATAAAACACATGCATGCACGCACACACACACACACACACACACACACACACACATACACACACGGACAGAAGCACAACATACACATACATACACCGAAACACACACAACACCATGCACACACATGCACAGAAGCACACACACACACACACACACACACACACAGACAGAAGCACAACATACACATACATACACAGACAGACGCACACCATACACACATACACATACATACACAGAAGCACACCATACACACACACACACATACACAGAAGCACGCACACACACACACACACACACACAGACAGAAGCACAACATACACATACATACACAGACAGACGCACACCATACACACATACACACACATACACTGAAGCATGCACACACACAGACACACACACACACACACACACACACACACATACACACAGACAGACGCACACCATACACACATACACACACATACACAGAAGCACGCACACACACACACACACACACACACACCAAAACACGCACAACACCATACACACACATGCACAGAAGCACACACACACACACACACACACACACACCCCATACATACAGATACACACATACAACACACATACAATATAAATTGTTACCATTAAACCAGAGATATACGGTTCCGTGATTTCATAGGGTTAAACTGAAGCAGTCTTTTGTACACCAGTCAATTCTGAAATGAAATATGGAGCTCACTCTCTCTCTCACACGCATGCACAAGCTCTTGCTCTCTCTCTCACACACACACACACACACACACAAGCTCTCTCACACTCACACACACACACACACACAACCTCTCTTTCACACACACACACACACACACAAGCTCTCTCTCACACACACACACAAGCTCTCTCACACACTCACACACACGCATACACTCTCTCTCACACAGACACACACACACACAAGCTCTCTCTCTCTCACACACACACACACACAAGCTCTCTCTCACACACACACACACACACACACTCACAAGCTCTCTCACACACACACACACACACACACACACAAGCTCTCTCTCTCACACACACAAGCTCTCTCACACACTCACACACACACATACACTCTCTCTCACACAGACACGCACACACACAAGCTCTCTCTCACACGCACACACACACACACAGAGGTACCCTCCCTGAAATAAAACACACACAACAACAATAAAAGGACACTCAGGTGGTAAAAATGCCGTGTAAACAGCACTCCAACGGCGGCAGTGCTGGGAGCCCCTCGCGAGACGAAAATCTCTCGCTATCATTCGAGTTAGCCCCCTCCTTCCTCCCCCCCGCATCGTTTCCTTCAAACGGGATGGCGGATCGATGAGCCATGGAGGGTCTTACCGTGAAATTGGGCCCTGTTTGCAACTAATTGAACCGGCACTCGAAAAACACGTGTTTATGGTTCCTTCAGGCATCTTATCGCTCTGACGTACAAACAGACAGAAGAGGAGAGGAGAGGAGGATGGGGAAAGGAGGAGGGGAGAGGGGGATAGGGAGAGGAGGAGAAGAGGAGGGGAGAGGGGGATGCATTCCTGTCTCTCGCCTCTGAGGTACTATGTGGTGGTTTATTTAAAACAAAACAAACACAAACACACACAATCGCACACAGAAAACTGCATAGACAACCACACAAACACTATCACATATGCGCACACACATGCAAGCAAACATACACACCCACTCACACATAATGAAAACATGCACGCACACACATATTCTCTCTCTCTCTCTCTCTCTCTCTCTCTCTCTCTCTCTCACACACTCACAAACCCTCCCTGAGTCCTTGTGGCAGAAAGAGATCAACAAAACAAAGTGAGGATGTGGTTGTCGAATGGAAAAAAATAAAACAACACCTTCAGAAGATATTTCCACTTGTCCCTTTGCGAAACTCAGTCTGAAAGCTCTCTGAACGCAACAGGCACGCTTCTTCTCAGCGATGAGAACAGAAATAAAATTAGACAACCTGACAGGATGCCACTGTCAGATTGCATCTGTGATAGTATCTTTCACCTAATGAGAATTAGATTAAAGATACTATCACAGAAGTTGCCAAAGTATTCATGTTACTTGTGCATACTGTCTATTAAACTCAGCAAAAACTATCTGTTTTTCTCTCTCTCTCGCTCTCTCTCTCATACGCACGCACGCACACACACACACACACACACACACACATAAAGTATTAAAATTAGCTGGTTAACACACATACATGCACATACTCACGCAGAGGGTGCACACACACTTGAGTGAGGGCAGACTGTGTGTGACTGTGTGTGGGTGTGTGGGAGTGTGTGTGTGAGTGTGTATATACAGTGTGTGTATATGTGTGTGTGTGTGTGTTTCTGTGTGTGTTTGGGTGAGTGTGTGAGTGTGAGTGCGTATATACAGTGTGTGTGTATATGTGTGTGTGTATGTGTGGCTAAGTGTGGGTGTGAGTGTGTGTGTGTGTGTGTGTGTGTGTATGGGTGTGGGTGTGAGTGTGTGTGTGTGTGTGTGTTTGAGTGTGTGTGTGTGTGCGTGTGAGTGTGAGTGTGAGTGTGTGTGTGTATGGGTGTGGGTGTGAGTGTGTGTGTGTGCGCAGATGCGCAGGGGGTTGTGATGCGTCTAGTGCAGTTGTGCAGTAGTTATAGAGGGAAGGTGCATGTCTACTTCCCACCTGCTTGCAACCCTCTTGCTTACAGCTCGCTGCCGCTGGCTAGCCCCTGTGGTGAACAGGAAAGCAGCCGAGTGCGCAAGCCTTCCCTTGCCAGTGCACCGCCTCTCCTTCACCAAGACTCCTGCCAGGCCTCCTCGTGGCCACACACGGTAACCGGGTGCCTCGCGGCCCCAGGCAAACTTGGCAGGGGATCTGGGAGCTGCAGTGGTTCCCCAGAGGTGTGACGTGCAGGCCCACAGTTGTGGACATGCCCTGGCGTCCACCAACCACTGTCCCGCTGCCTTGTGGGTAAGTCCAGAGAGACAAAGGCTAGGGGAGCACACCCTGAGAGAAAAGATGGTGCTGGCAGGCGCACCATAGGCGGTCCTCCGACAGACTGGAGCTCCGGCAGCCTCCTGCAGCTGTGAGGAGTTACCGGTCGTCCTGGATTATTTCCTTGCCATCGGAGTACAACTCCCCACAGCGAAGAAGTGCTGTTGGAGCAAGCGCATCCCCTTCGTCACTTTAAATACTCTCAGCGCGCAGGTATCCGCTACTGGTTTAGTGAGTTCCATCCAGACCCCTGCAAACCCATCAAGTCTACTGGCGATGGGGTGCCTGGTGACGGGGGCAGGACCGAATGATCTGGAAGCTCCGAGCTAGGTCCCTGCACAGTAGCGGCACAAGGCTATTTGGTCGTCAGCAGCTGGGATTTTGAGTGGCAGCTGCTCCCGGCAGACCCCTGTGTGTCTGAGCAGCCCTATTAAGGACCACACTGCTCACCCCAGTTGGGGAAAGGTCTAGAAAAGGTGACCAAAAACATTGCCCACTCAGACTCTCCTGGATGGGATACCGCGCCCATCAGGACATTCCGTTTAGCGGTCGAAAACAAAAAAAGCAAAATATATTCCTACGACTTGCAACATGGAACATCAGGACCCTCTTGGACTCAAGCCACAACACCGACAGGCCCGGTCAAAGGACTGCGCTGATCGTGGCAGAGCTGAAGCGCTACAACATCGACATTGCTGCTTTAAGCGAGACCAGACTCCTGGGTGAAGGATCACTCAAGGAAGAGGGAGAAGGCTATACCTTCTTCTGGAAAGGTTACCCCACAGGAGGACAACACCTGCATGGTGTGGGCCTGGCCATCAAGAACTGCCTCCTTCCAAATTTCACTGAGACACCGACTGGCATAAGTGAAAGGCTTATGTCACTCCGCATCCCCCTCGTCGGAAAGCAATATGCCACCCTCTTCAGTGCTTACGCACCCACCCTTCCATCAGAAGAGGAGGTGAAAGACCGCTTCTACGAGATGCTGGATGAGGCCCTCCGCAAAGTCCCCAAAAATGACAAAACCTTGCTGTTGGGTGAGTTTAATGCAAGAGTGGGGAAGAATAGTGACATTTGGAAAGGCGTGATTGGACAACATGGCATTGGCCACACTAATGCAAACGGGTTAAGACTCCTAAGTCTCCGTACTGAATACAATCTCACCATTACCAACACGATATTCCAGATGAAAAATAAATACAAAACCTCTTGGATGCACCCCCGGTCCAAGCACTGGCACCTTCTGGATTACATCATCGTCAGGCACTCGGATCTGAAGGATGTCCACTTCACACGAGCCATGAGAGGGGAGGAGTGCTGGACGGACCATCGGATGATCATGGCCACGCTCAAAATGAGGATCTGCCCAGCAGTACGCCTCAGAAATTCCACCAGGAAAAGGCTGCACTGTGCCCAGCTGCAGGAAACAGACGCATGCAACAGCTTCCGCTGTTCCCAAGCTAAACAGCTGGAGAACATTGAGTCTCTCCTGGGCATGGAGGGGACGACTGATGACAAGTGGTCCTCCCTAAGTGCTTCACTTTATGAAACAGCAGCCCAGTCTATCGATCTATCGGCTATAACTGGAAGAAACACCAGGACTGGTTCGATGAAAACTCCACACACATCTCCATTCTCCTCAACAGCATGCATAAAGCCCATAAAGCCTCACTCAATAATCCATCTTCTGCAGCCCTTAAAACCAAATGGCAAGACCAAAGGAGAGAGGTACAGCGTGCCCTGAGGCACATTAAAAACCAGTGGTGGGTACACAAGGCATAGCAAATACAACTCTTTGCAGACAGGTATGACATGCACAACTTTTATGATGCAGTAAGGGCCACTTATGGTCCAAGGACCTACGCTGTCTGCCCCCTTAGAACTGCAGATGAATCCTCCCTCATTAAGGATCAAGCTCTGATTGTCCAGAGACAGGGGGAGCATTTTGAGGCTCTCTTAAACCAGTCAGCCGCAGTTGACGTCTCAGTTCTGGAAGAGCTCCCAACTCTACCCATCATCCAGAGCCTGGACTTTCCACCTTCCTTCTCCGAGGTACATGCTGCCATAAGGGCGCTGAAAAACAATAAATCCCCAGGACCTGACTCCATCCCTGCTGAGATCCTAAAGCGGGGGGGCTATCTCTGCATCAGAGCAATCCACTTCTTCATCTCCCTAGTATGGCGGGAAGAAAGCATCCCCCAACAATGGAAGGATGCAAATATTGTCACCATTTATAAAAACAAGGGGGACAAATACATCTGTGGAAACAGCCGGGGCATAGCACTTCTTTCTGTTGCTGGCAAAGTTCTCGCAAAAATCATGCTCCACCGGCTTATCAATACCATCACTGAAGACCTGCTACCAGAATCCCAGTGTGGATTCCGGAGAAACCGAAGCACAGTGGACATGATTTTCACCTCCCGGCAGCTGCAGGAAAAATGTCGTGAACAAAAACAAGATCTGTTCATGGCCTTTGTGGATCTCTCCAAGGCATTTGACACCACACATTGTGACCTCCTGTGGAAAGTCCTTCTGCACTATGGCTGCCCAGTGAAGTTTGTCAACATCCTGCGGCAGTTCCATGAGGGAATGATGGCCACGGTTAAAGTAGGTGGACTGGAATCTGCCCCTTTTGGAGTAGGTACCGGTGTGAGACAGGGCTGTGTTCTCGCTCCGGTCCTCTTTAACGTCTTCCTCCTATGTGTAACAACACTTCTGCACAAGGAAATGGAAGATGGAAGTGGGGTGACCCAGGACTTCAGACTGGATGGGAACCTCTTCAACATCAGGAGGCTCCAAGCTACAACAAAGCTCCAGTCTGTGAGCATTCTGGAGCTCCAGTATGCTGATGACTGTGCCCTTGTGGCGCACACACCAGAAGCCCTGCAGGCCACTCTTGCAGCTGCTGTGAGAGCATACAGCAGAAAGGGACTGTCTGTTAATATCTCAAAAACAGAAGTCCTCTGCCAGTGGTCATCAGAACCCCCAAAGAAACCAACTGTCTTCTCCATCGCAGATTCCCAACTCACCATCTTTCCACACTTTAAATACCTTGGAAGCATCCTCTCAGAAGACTGCAGCATTGATCAGGACATCCGAAACTGAATCAAGCAGGCCTCATCCTCCTTTGGGCGGCTGAGGAAAAGAGTTTATAACAACAGCAATCTTCATCTACACACCAAAGTTGCAGTTTACAAGGCAATATGCATTTCCACTCTTTTATATGGCTGTGAGACATGGACCATCTATGCCCGCCATCTAAAGATGCTGGAGTCGTTCCACATAAAGTGCCTCCAACGCATCTTAAAAGTGACCTGGCAGGATTGTGTTCCACACCCTGTGATCCTTCAGAGAACCAGCTGCAGGAGCATAGAGGCCACCATCATGCACCACCAACTGAGATGGCTTGGCCATGTTATCAGGATGCCAGCCAGCCGCCTGCCACACAAGACCCTGTATGGCCAGCTCCACCTAGGCCGTCGTTCTGCAGGGGGTCAAAAAAAGAGGCTGAAGGACCAACTAAAGACCTCGCTAAAAAAGTGTGGAATAAAGCCTACTTCCTTGGAATCTGCCGCTGTAGATCTCTCCTCCTGGCGTGGACTCTGTCAACAAGGAGTAGAGCTGGCTGAGGAGCACAGAATTAAACATCGTCAAGCAAGAAGCCATAGGAGAAAGGTGTCCATGTTTGCACCTGTCCCATTGGGTCAGGCTTTCTCTTGCCCTGTCTGAGGCAGACAGTGTGCATCCCGCATTGGACTATACAGCCATCAAAGGACCCACAAAACAGTAGTGGAGGTCATCATCGCACGCGATGGACTACCTTAACGGGTGAGTATGTGGGTGTGAGTGTGTTTGTGTGCGTGTGTGTGTCTGTGTGTGGGTGTGTGTGTGTGTGTGTGAGAGTGTGTATATACAGTGTGTGTGTATATGTGTGTGTGAGTGTGTGTGTGTATATGTGTATGTGTGGGTGAGTGTGTGTATATCTATGTATGTGTGGGTGCATGTGTGTGTGTGAGTGTGTGTGTGTGTGGGTGTGAGTGTGTTTGTGGGTGAGTGTGTGTGTGTGAGAGTGTGTATATACAGTGTGTGTGGGTGTGTGTGTGAGTGGGTGAGTATGTGGGTGTGTGTGTGTGTGTGTGTGAGAGTGTGTGTGTGTGTGTGTGTGTGTGTGGGTGTGGGTGTGAGTGTGAGTGTGAGTGCGTTTGTGTTTGGACCCGCCCCGGCTAACTCAAGCACAATCTCACACACACTCCCACACACACTCTCACACACAATCTCACACTCAATCTCACACTCAATCTCACACTCAATCTCACACACAATCTCACACTCAATCTCACACACTCTCACACACTCTCACACACAATCTCACACACTCTCACACAATCTCACACACTCTCACACACAATCTCACACACAATCTCACACTCAATCTCACACACTCTCACACACAATCTCACACACAATCTCACACACTCTCACACAATCTCACACACAATCTCACACTCAATCTCACACACTCTCACACACTCTCACACACAATCTCACACACTCTCACACAATCTCACACACTCTCACACATACTCTCACATACACTCTCACATACACTCTCACACTCAATCTCACACTCAATCTCACACACACTCTCACATACACTCTCACACTCAATCTCACACTCAATCTCACACACAATCTCACACATACTCTCACACTCAATCTCACACACTCTCACACACAATCTCACACAATCTCACAATTTCACACTCAGTCAAGCAGGCAGTATAATAGTTGAGAAGTTTCCCAGAAAACATGATGATTCACCAAAGTTAGTCTTCACTCATACCAAGGAATTCTGTTCTCAGAATATTGATTAAAATAGATATTCCTTTTAAAACTGCAATCTTGCAAATGCTTACTCACGCACACACACACCCACACACTCAAATACCACATTCTACTATGTTGAAACCGACACTACAAGGAACATTCAATAAAAACAAAATAAGCATTTGAAAAAAATGTCACTGCAAGATACTGGTATTATAAAACAAAAGCTTTTAGGATTTCACATGGGCGAATGGACAAAATGTATCAGGGATAGCAGGTAACAGGGAGAGGAAGACCTGAGCAGGTAACAGTCCTAGGAGAAGGACCTGAACAGGCCTTACAGAATTAGGGTTACAGTTTGGAAACGCACAAGTGTGTATGTGAGAGGATGTCTGTAGATGTGTGTGTCAGTGTGTGTATGTGTTTTTATGTGAGAGCATGTCTGTAGATGTGTGTGTGTGTGTGTCCGTGCATGTGTGTGAGTGTGAGAGCATGTCTGTAGATGTGTGTTACAGTGTGTGTGTGTGTTTATGTGAGAGGATGTCTGTAGATGTATGTGTCAGTGTGTGTGTGTGTTTATGTGAGAGCATGTCTGTAGATGTGTGTGTGTATGTGAGTCCGTGCATGTGCGTGAGAGCATGTCTGTATATGTGTGTGTGTGTGTCTGTGCATGTGTGTGTATGTGAGAGGATGTCTTTAGATGTGTGTGTCAGTGTGTTTATGTGTGTTTATGTGAGAGCATGTCTGTAGATGTGTGTGTGTGTGTGTGTTTATGTGAGAGCATGTCTGTAGATGTGTGTGACAGTGTGTGTGTGTGTATGTGAGAGCATGTCTGTAGATGTGTGTGTGTGTGTGTGTGTGTGTGCATGTGTGTGAGTGTGTGTGTCCATGTATGTGAGAGCATGTCTGTAGATGTGTGTGTGTGTGTGCTTGTGTGTCTGGGTGTGTGTCTCTGTGTGTGTGTGTTCCTTTTCTTAAAGACAATCAAAATTGCTGCCATATGTGAGGACTACTAAGACAGAAACGTCTTAATTATCAATCCTCCGACATACCGAGAGTCACATACCGAGACTCTACAGACTCTACAGACTCCACACATACCGAGACTCTACAGACTCTACAGACTCTACACATACCGAGACTCTACAGACTCTACACATACCGAGACTCTACAGACTCTACAGACTCCACACATACCGAGACTCTACAGACTGTACAGACTCTACACATACCGAGACTCTACAGACTCTACAGACTGTACAGACTCTACACATACCGAGTAGGAGCATATCCACACATACTTGGCGCCCCGTTTTCATAGAAACACCTGTCATATTAACTGACTAACGTCCGGGTTTCTTTCCCCTTTGGGGAGTTTGTACCTCATGCGCTTGTTTTATGGGGGTTCAGGTGTTTGCGCTTCTGTTACTATGTAAACCCCGATGTAAAATCTAGCTATCCAGTTGGTCATAAGCTGGTCTAGCTGGGTATGAGCTGGTCAAACCATGGTCAACCAGCTCCAAGCTGTTTCAAAAACTAGCTTGAGCTGGGGGGGGGGGTTTCAGCAGGGAAGTGTTTCTTGTGTAAAAAGCGCTTTAGAAATCTTTTAAATGGACTAACCGCAAACTGGGCCAGCAGGCCTTGTGTCTGTGACGTTATTAAGCTGATGAAAGTGTTTGTAGAGCGG